>NW_026112491.1:0-118471 GCF_024323335.1 Lathyrus oleraceus
TTTATACATCATTTTCAAAATGAAATATATGTGTGAAACACTAAAACAAAACTATGCAATTTTTTTTGATAATTTATATGACCTAAGTTATAATGTATCGATATTTGAGTTTTCAAAAATCTGAATTCTAAAATATAACGCATTAATATCATAATATGTGTTTAAAAAAACTTACATGAAAAAAAGAAATAAAGAGAATGACAGTTTTTATGGACAAATATATGTAAATTTATGAAAAAAAAACAAATTGTGAAAATACCGTCGAGCTACTTTTGCTAGAACATATAACCTATTAGGTGGTGTAAGACCCCAATTTTGCCCTAAGATCCCTCATGGCTCATATCATATCTATCATTGCCTCAAGGATCATTGCGTGCCCTAGCTTCCCTCCTAGTGGGTGGGTATCTTGTGAGTGTGATTCTTGATCACCAAGCATGTATTGCATGTATGTCATTGCTTTTCATATGTTTACTAACCAAAATACAAAAATATTGTCATCTAACCATGTTTCTTGCAGCTGAAGCAATCATCAGTTATTAGTCAAAGGCAAGCCATTGAGCTGGATGTGGCCCTTCTTGAAGAATTTGACACCATGATCATTCATAAAGAGTTCATATTAACTTGTGATATCATCGGAATCAAGATCTCAAGAAAGAAGGTTTGAAATTCATCAGAACATGGCTCCGTCCACCAAAACCTAGAAAAGTCACTGTGGTCAACTGTGGCATTTAATCAGGAATTGGAAGGTGTGAGATGGTTGGAAAAGTCTCATTCATGTCCATATAAGCTCATTTGGCATTTCAAAGATCAAGGTTGAAGGATTTGAAGTCAGACAAAAAGTTTCCAAAAATGGAAATGACCTGTAATTCTCACCTGCCCAAAATGGAAAATTATGCTCCCCAAAATTACATCATGAACCAAGCTTCAAATCAAAATTTGTACAACATGAAAATTGAAGATCTTGTTCTCACCATTCCAAAAGTCCCAGAACACTCAATTCCCATGTGTGTTGGCAATTAATGGCCCAATCATTTTCAGAAATGCCTAAATTCAAAGTGGCATAACTTTCACATGGAAAAGCCAATTGGTGGTTCTTCTTTGAGAAATCCCATTTAACCATGTACTTTCATAATCCATCATCACATTTTGCAAAAACCTTCACATAAAAAGTCATTTTTTAAGTGAACCAATTAAAATGCAAGGGCAAAATGGTCCAAATTTCAAATTACATAGAATTTGACATGGGACCAATTCCAATAGCTTCTAAATGCATTTGTGACTTGTTCAAAGTGGAAAACCCTGTTACATTGCTTCTAACCATCCAAGGGCAAAAAGGCCAAAATGCTTAAATGTGCACATTTGCTAATTATCAAAATTGGTGCTAATCATGATTATGACGGATTGACATGAAGTATCTAAGCTTAATTCTAACAGAAACTCAATATCCATAATCACTTTTTCAGATTCATCAAAAAACTCTCAAATTCTCTCACTTTTCTCAAATTTTTCACATACACTTTTTCATCAATTCTCCAAGAATTCACCATTGTTTTTGCTAGTTTTTGTTGATTCATCTCTTGCAGTAATTTGCAAGTTCTGTTTGTGGAGATTGAAGCCAAACACGTGCAAATTCCAACTGTTGCAAAACCTTGAGCATCAATGGCAGCTGGTGGATTTCATTGATTCGTGCATCTTTGAGCTAAGAGTTCTTCACCGATCACCTTCATAATCATCATCCTTCGTCTGTTTTCAAGAATTGGATCCAAACACGCCAAGATTCCGCACTGTACTTCAAGAAGGTGAGAATTTCGAACCTTCTAATTGATGCAATTGCTATATGGATTTTGTAGATCTTGGCACGTAGGTCGCGTTAAACTTTGAATCGTTTGATTTCGTCCACTAATCATCGAGATATCTTGAATCAAAGATTGCATGTCAAAACTTCTTTCGATTAGATCTTTTTGCACGTTAACCTTTAGACACTTTCGTGACATATTCGTAATCTACGTTGGAAGAGGAAGAGATCGGTATATCGTTTGTGTCATTGGTCGAGAAAAGCTCATAACCGCAGCTGGAAATGGAAGGACGGTGGATATGCGAGCGAAGCTTCCAATTCTGGAAAAAATCTCGCTGTAGATCCGTTCATGCGCTTGCTATTTAAATTTGTGTTTGCCGCCTTGGCCGTCCTATCACCACGCGACAACACATTAAAACAAAACGCACCGTTTTTGGCCAGGCGCTGGTATTTACGGTTGTGCCATTCGTGGCCTAATTAATTAATTAATTCATTAACACATTAAATAAATATTTCAACATATTAACAAATATTATAAATTCATATAAAATCCAAATTTAGTCCAAATTAGGTGGCAATTTTTTTGTTAGATTCCAAATTTTCTCTAGATCTTTTTTTTGGCATAATAGTTCATGTTGTGCTTGGTAGAATTTTGGATTTGTATATTGATCTTGATCATGTGTGCAATATTTGTATGTTTTACCATTTTAATCACCAAATAATCATGCCTTATCCAAATTTAATGAAATTTCATGTGATGATTCTTGACTCATGCCTGGAGATTTTGATGTATAATTTGTGATTTTTGGATCTCTGGTTTGATAGATATGATTAATTCTTTTTGAGTGTGACATAGGTGTCACACTATGCTATGCTGACTTCATGATTTAAATTTCCATGCTTATGCTTTGCCTATGGCTCTGATTTTTTGCATGAGATGACTTTTATATGTTAGGTTTCACCCTGATTTTTTTGTGGGTTCAATTGATCCATTTTCTAATTGGTTTGGATTTTTGATTGCTGTTTAGCATTTCTGGATTGTTTCTTGAGTAGCAAACTTACATGACTTGTAAATACTCATCCCTTATCCTATGAATATGAATTTGGTGGAGTGCTTCCTAACATGTTTAGCTGTAATTTGGCTTGGTCCCATTCATTTCCCATTTGTTCATACTGTTTTACAATTGATTGAAGTTGACACTTGGTTTGTGACCTAGTTTAGGTTGATTTTTGCATGCCATGACATGTTGAATTTAATTTCCCTACTTCCACTAGTCCAAATGCTATGAAAATTGACATGTAGCTCATTGAATATGTTCTATTTAGAATAGATTTTTGTGGATTTATTGAGCTGTTTTGATATTTGTTTGTTGTAATCATTCTGTTTACTCATTGTGGTTCATACTTGCTTACCTTGAGTTAAATTGTGCATAAAATGAAATTAGTGCATTGTTTGGATGTGAGGCCAATTGGTCCTTCTTCTTAATTGAATTATCTGACTTTGGTTATGTTTCACTTGCTGTTTTACATTTTTCCCTCCTTTTGACCCTAGGCTTGTCCAGTGGTCTTATTAATCATGTTTGAGTTTGACTTTGACTTGTCAGGTTAGGAAGCAAAGTGCTTAAAAGGAATTAATGCAAGTTGAATTGTTTCATTTGACTATTGTGAACTAACTTGTTTGTGTTGTAGGGTGCTTGGTTCACTTGAACTTGGTGCTATGCACATTATTGTTTGATTGTACATTGTTATTGATCATTATTTGTTGTTTTGAGTTAATGATTGGGATGCTGATTAATTTGATTGATTTCAGGTACCCTTTAGTTGCTCAGTTCTCTTAAGAACTTGCATTGCTTTTCTTGTATAGCATTTGCATTGAGGTAGACTCTCTTGTCTCCATGTAGTCTGGAAGACCTGGCTTGTTATTTAGCCAGGCAACTGTCTGAAGTCCTCCTTAAGAGGCGATGTTTGTGATTGTTTATGTTTGTCCCAAGCAGGAAAAGTCCTCATTTGAGGCAATTGGTGGATATAAGAGATATGTAGCCTATCTCCCACTATTCTGTGAGTCTTCTCCTTGCTCCCATTACATGGTTGTAGCATTGAGATCCAAACCCAAGATCTATCGAGTCAATAATTTGTGGAGAGAGTTCCATCTTTCTGAACTCCCACACCTTCTGATATTCAATACTCTCCCTGACCAGAGATAAGAGTGATGAGGTACACCCCTCATATCCTTTCATCTGCTTCACCTTAGCCCCTCAATGGCAAGGTTAAGAGCACCATTCACCTATTCTAGTGGACTTTTTAAGTCAAACCCTTTGATTGAGCCTCCTTGTTTGGTTATAGTGGGTGCTAAATGACTTTGTTTGCTTGATTGTTGTGCATTTGTACATGCTTACTTGCCATTGTGCATTCATCATTATTGATTGTTAACTCTTGTATGATCATTATTGTATACCCTTGTGGTTTGTTTGTTTACCCATTGAGGACAATTGTAAGACCATGTTGATTGGCTTTTGCTCCATGATATGGAAGGATAGAGTGTAAGACCTCGTTGGTCACTCATATCTTCTTTGTTCTTGTTTGTTGTATGAGAGGATGCAATTGTAAGCCCCTGTGATGTGGCATTTGTATTCCTGTGACCATACTTTGGAGGTTGGTTTAAGTCCAGATAGATTGGCATCCGACTCCCAAATTTTGTTTTACTTTAGGAGTTTGGTGTAAACCCAATTATTGGTATCCGACATCCGCTTTTTGCTTTTGTGAGACTGGTATAAGACCATTGATGGCATCCGGTATCATTGTTTTATTTTAGGAGGTCGGTGTAAACCCATATATTGGTATCCGACATCCGCTTTTTGTTGTGAGATTGGTATAAGACCATTGATGGCATCCGGTATCACCTTGCTTATTTTGTTTACTTACTTTGTTGCCTCACTCCTAAGGACACACTTGAATCATCTTCTATATGATTTCAAGAGGTGAATTTCTAGGAAGTTTTACACTTCATCCACACCCTTTTTATTTCAAAACCCCTTTTCACTTGTTGACTTTTAAAAACTTGTAAATGCATGTTGTGCAAACATCTCACCCCTTTCCAAATTAGAAACTTGGACCCTAAGTCCTCGACTTTTCAAATTTCTTTTCATAACACTTCTTTGAATCAATCTAACCATACTTTGACCATCCTTTTGTGAATAATCATAATCCATTAATCCAACTCACTCAATTGTTTTGTGGCTTTGTCCATGCTTGTTAAGTTTTCATACATTAGCCATAGGTTTGATTTATCCTAATTGGTTGATGTTAACCTCACCTATTTGTCCTTAGTTGATTGAATTATAAGTCTTCCTCGCTTATTATAGGGTTAACCCCTCACTAGCGAGTGGAAGCTTTTCTCACATGGTGGACGTGTTGTATCATAAGGTTGAGTTTTCTCCCGTGGATAACGTAAAGCCTTAGTGCTATTGTTTTGAAATGAACTCAGTCATGTTTTGGAAATCTTTTAGCCGAACTACGGCGTTTTGATCCTTACCTTTGATGGAAGGTACGTAGGCCACGGGTTCATCCGTTCGAACACAAAAATAATTAACTTGTACATTCTTTTCTCATCATCCCATTCGTGTTTGCACAATATGTCATAAACAAATAAATATTTTTTATACAACAAGTGTGAAAAGGGCTCCCTAGGAGTACCTAGGACGTGATGGGTGCCTAACACCTTCCCATTGCGTAATTTACCCCTTACCCAGACTCTCTGATCTTTTCCATTAGTTTTCTACGTGTAAAACTTCTTAGGTTTTTGTTCGCTTTTTAACCAGTCCTTAGGATAAATAAAAGTGCGGTGGCGACTCGAATTCATTGTATACTTTGCTTATGATTTAACCAATAGATCATATAGTAACGAATACACCGCTACAGGTGGATACATGGGAAAAAAGCTATGTTTGCTTTGAACATTATAGGATGGGATGAAACACTCCAAATGGATGTATTTGATTTAAAATGACATATAATTATACATATTACTTAGCTACTTAATGCATTTGTTTAACATAGTAGCCTTCTCAAGATGACTATGTATACAACACCAAATCAACACAAGTAGAATAATTTATACTTATTTTATACATCATTTTAAAAATTAAATATATGTCTTAAACACTAAAACAAGGAAATATGCAATTTTTTTATGAATGATTATAATGACCTAAATTATAATGTATCGATATTGAGTTTTTTAAAATCTAAAATTCTAAAATATGACGCATTGATATCATAATATGTTGTTTAAAAAAATATACAATGAAAAAAAGAAATAAAGAAAATGACAGTTTTTATGGACGAATATGTGTTAAATTTATGGAAAAAAAAATTGTGAAAATAACTTAGAGCTAATTTTGCTAGAAACATAAAACCTATTAGATGGATACATGAGAAAAGAGCTATTTTGCTTTGGTCATTATAGGATGGGATGAAACACTCCTAATGTATGTATTTGATTTAAAATGACATATACTTATACATATTACTTAGCTACTCAATGCATTTGTTTAACATAGTAGCCTTCTCAAGGTGACTATGTATACTACACCAAATAAACACACAGTAGAATAATTTTACTTATTTTATACATCATTTTCAAAATTAAATATATGTGTTGAACACTAAAACAAGAAACTATGCAATTTTTTATGAATAATTATATTGACCTAAATTAAATGTATCGATATTTGAGTTTTTTAAAATCTGAAATTCTAAATATAACGCATTAATATCATAATATGTTGTTTAAAAAAAACTTACAATGAAAAATAGAAATAAAGAAAATGACAGTTTTTATGGACAAATATATGTTAAATTTATGGAAAAAACAAATTGTGAAATAACGTAGAGCTACTTTTGCTACAAACATATAACCTATTAGGTGGATACATGGGAAAGAGCTATGTTCGCTTTGAACATTATAGGATGGGATGAAACACTCCAAATGGATGTATTTGATTTAAAATGACATATACTTATACATATTAGTTAGCTACTTAATGCATTTGTTTAACATAGTAGCCTTCTCAAGATGACTATGTATACAACACCAAATCAACACAAGTAGAATAATTTATACTTATTTTATACATCATTTTAAAATTAAATATATGTCTTAAACACTAAAACAGGAAATATGCAATTTTTTTATGAATAATTATAATGACCTAAATTATAATGTATCGATATTGAGTTTTTTAAAATCTGAAATTCTAAATATGACGCATTGATATCATAATATGTTGTTTAAAAAATATACAATGAAAAAAAGAATAAAGAAAATGACAGTTTTTATGGACAAATATGTGTTAAATTTATGGAAAAAAAACCAAATTGTGAAAATAACTTAGAGCTAATTTTGCTAGAAACATATAACCTATTAGATGGATACATGGGAAAAGAGCTATGTTTGCTTTGAAAATTATAGGATGGGATGAAACACCCATAATATATGTATTTGATTTAAAATGACATATACTTATACATATTACTTAGCTACTCAATGCATTTGTTTAACATAGTAGCCTTCTCAAGATGACTATGTATACAACACCAAATCAACACAAGTAGAATAATTTAAACTCATTTTATACATCATTTTAAAAATTAAATATATGTCTTAAACACTAAAACAAGGAAATATGCAATTTTTTTATGAATAATTATAATGACATAAATTATAATGTATTGAACTTGAGTTTTTTAAAATCTGAAATTCTAAAATATGAGGCATTGATATCATAATATGTTGTTTAAAAAAATATACAATGAAAAAAAGAAATAAAGAAAATGGCAGTTTTTATGGACAAATATGTGTTAAATTTATGGAAAAAAAAAACAAATTGTGAAAATAACTTAGAACTAATTTTGCTAGAAACATATAACCTATTAGATGGATACATGGGAAAAGAGCTATTTTGCTTTGAACATTATAGGATGGGATGAAACACTCGTAATGTATGTATTTGATTTAAAATGACATATACTTATACATATTACCTAGCTACTCAATGCATTTGTTTAACATAGTAGCCTTCTCAAGGTGACTATGTATACTACACCAAATAACACACAAGTAGAATAATTTATACTTATTTTATACATCATTTACAAAATTAAATATATGTGTTAAACACTAAAACAAGAAACTATGCAATTTTTATGAATAATTATATTGACCTAAATTATAATGTATCGATATTTGAGTTTTTTAAAATCTGAAATTCTAAAATATAACGCATTAATATCATAATATGTTGTTTAAAAAAACTTACAATTAAAAAAGAAATAAAGAGAATGACAGTTTTTATGGACAAATAAATGTTAAATTTATGGAAAAAAAAAACAAATTGTGAAAATATCTACTTTTGCTAGAAACATATAACCTATTAGGTGGATACATGGGAAAAGAGCTATGTTCGCTTTGAACATTATAGGATGGGATGAAACACTCCAAATGGATGTTTTTGATTTAAAATGACATATACTTATACATATTACTTAGCTACTTAATGCATTTGTTTAACATAGTAGCCTTCTCAAGATGACTATGTATACAACACCAAATCAACACAAGTAGAATAATTTAAACTTATTATATACATCATTTTAAAAATTAAATATATGTCTTAAACACTAAAACAAGGAATAATGCAATTTTTTTATGAATAATTATAATGACCTAAATTATAATGTATCAATATTGAGTTTTTTAAAATCTGAAATTCTAAAATATGATGCATTGATATCATAATATGTTGTTTAAAAAAACTATACAATGGAAAAAAGAAATAAAGAAAATGACAGTTTTTATGGACAAATATGTGTTAAATTTATGGAAAAAAAACCAAATTGTGAAAATAACTTAGAGCTAATTTTGCTAGAAACATATAACCTATTAGATGGATACATGGGAAAAGAGCTATGTTTGCTTTGAACATTATAGGATGGGATGAAACACCCCTAATGTATGTATTTGATTTAAAATGACATATACTTTTACATATTACTTAGCTACTCAATGCATTTGTTTAACATAGTAGCCTTCTCAAGATGACTATGTATACAACACCAAATCAACACAAGTAGAATAATTTAAACTCATTTTATACATCATTTTAAAAATTAAATATATGTCTTAAACACTAAAACAAGGAAATATGCAATTTTTTTTATGAATAACTAAAATGACCTAAATTATAATGTATTGATATTGAGTTTTTTAAATTCTGAAATTCTAAAATATGAGGCATTGATATCATAATATGTTGTTTAAAAAAATATACAATGAAAAAAAGAAATAAAGAAAATGGCAGTTTTTATGGACAAATATGTGTTAAATTTATGGAAAAAAAAAACAAATTGTGAAAATAACTTAGAGCTTATTTTGCTAGAAACATATAACCTATTAGATGAATACATGGGAAAAGAGCTATTTTGCTTTGAACATTATAGGATGGGATGAAATACTCGTAATGTATGTATTTGATTTAAAATGACATATACTTATACATATTACTTAGCTACTCAATGCATTTGTTTAACATAGTAGCCTTCTCAAGGTGACTATGTATACTACACCAAATAACACACAAGTAGAATAATTTATACTTATTTTATACATCATTTTCAAATTAAATATATGTGTTAAACACTAAAACAAGAAACTATGCAATTTTTTATGAATAATTATATTGACCTAAATTATAATGTATCGATATTTGAGTTTTTTAAAATCTGAAATTCTAAAATATAACGCATTAATATCATAATATGTTGTTTATAAAAAACTTACAATGAAAAAAAGAAATAAAGAGAATGACAGTTTTTATGGACAAATATATGTTAAATTTTTGGAAAAAAAAACAAATTGTGAAAATAACGTAGAGCTACTTTTGCTAGAAACATATAACCTATTAGGTGGATACATGAGGAAAGAGCTATGTTTGCTTTGAACATTATAGGATGGGATGAAACACTCCAAATGGATGTATTTGATTTAAAATGACATATACTTATACATATTACTTAGCTACTTAATGCATTTGTTTAACATAGTAGCCTTCTCAAGATGACTATGTATACAACACCAAATCAACACAAGTAGAATAATTTATACTTATTTTATACATCATTTTAAAAATTAAATATATGTCTTAAACACTAAAACAAGGAAATATGCAATTTTTTTCTGAATAATTTATACTTATTTATACATCATTTTAAAATTAAATATATCTCTTAAACACTAAAACAAGGAAATATGAAATTTTTTTATGAATAATTATAATGACCTTAATTATAATGTATCAATATGAGTTTTTTAAAATCTGAAATTCTAAAATATGACGCATTGATATCATAATATGTTGTTTAAAAAAATACACAATGAAAAAAAGAAATAAAGAAAATGACAGTTTTTATGGACAAATATGTGTTAAATTTATGGGAAAAAAACAAATTGTGAAAATAACTTAGAGCTAATTTTGCTAGAAACATATAACCTATTAGATGAATACATGGGAAAAGAGCTATTTTGCTTTGAACATTATAGGATGGGATGAAATACTCGTAATGTATGTATTTGATTTAAAATGACATATACTTATACATATTACTTAGCTACTCAATGCATTTGTTTAACATAGTAGCCTTCTCAAGATGACTATGTATACAACACCAAATCAACACAAGTAGAATAATTTAAACTCATTTTATACATCATTTTAAAAATTAAATATATGTCTTAAACACTAAAACAAGGAAATATGCAATTTTTTTATGAATAATTATAATGACCTAAATTATAATGTATCGATATTGAGTTTTTTAAATTCTGAAATTCTAAAATATGAGGCATTGATATCATAATATGTTGTTTAAAAAAATATACAATGAAAAAAAGAAATAAAGAAAATGGCAGTTTTTATGGACAAATATGTGTTAAATTTATGGAAAAAAAAATAAATTGTGAAAATAACTTAGAGCTAATTTCGCTAGAAACATATAACCTATTAGATGGATACATGGGAAAAGAGCTATTTTGCTTTGAACATTATAGGATGGGATGAAACACTCGTAATGTATGTATTTGATTTAAAATGACATATACTTATACATATTACTTAGCTACTCAATGCATTTGTTTAACATAGTAGCCTTCTCAAGGTGACTATGTATACTACACCAAATCACACACAAGTAGAATAATTTATACTTATTTTATACATCATTTTCAAAATTAAATATATGTGTTAAACACTAAAATAAGAAACTATGCAATTTTTTATGAATAATTATATTGACCTAAATTATAATGTATCGATATTTGAGTTTTTTAAAATCTGAATTCTAAAATATAACGCATTAATATCATAATATGTTGTTTAAAAAAACTTACAATGAAAAAAAGAAATAAAGAGAATGACAGTTTTTATGGACAAATATATGTTAAATTTTTGGAAAAAAAAACAAATTGTGAAAATAACGTAGAGCTACGTTTGCTAGAAACATATAACCTATTAGGTGGATACATGAGAAAAGAGCTATGTTCGCTTTGAACATTATAGGATGGGATGAAACACTCCAAATGGATGTATTTGATTTAAAATGACATATACTTATACATATTACTTAGCTACTTAATGCATTTGTTTAACATAGTAGCCTTCTCAAGATGACTATGTATACAACACCAAATCAACACAAGTAGAATAATTTATACTTATTTTATACATCATTTTAAAAATTAAATATATGTCTTAAACACTAAAACAAGGAAATATGCAATTTTTTTCTGAATAATTTATACTTATTTTATACATCATTTTAAAAATTAAATATATCTCTTAAACAATAAAACAAGGAAATATGAAATTTTTTTATGAATAATTATAATGACCTTAATTATAATGTATCAATATTGAGTTTTTTAAAATCTGAAATTCTAAAATATGACGCATTGATATCATAATATGTTGTTTAAAAAAATACACAATGAAAAAAAGAAATAAAGAAAATGACAGTTTTTATGGACAAATATGTGTTAAATTTATGGAAAAAAAACCAAATTGTGAAAATAACTTAGAGCTAATTTTGCTAGAAACATATAACCTATTAGATGGATACATGGGAAAAGAGCTATGTTTGCTTTGAACATTATAGGATGGGATGAAACTCCCCTAATGTATGTATTTGATTTAAAATGACATATACTTATACATATTACTTAGCTACTCAATGCATTTGTTTAACATAGTAGCCTTCTCAAGATGACTATGTATACAACACCAAATCAACACAAGTAGAATAATTTAAACTCATTTTATACATCATTTTAAAAATTAAATATATGTCTTAAACACTAAAACAAGGAAATATGCAATTTTTTTATGAATAATTATAATGACCTAAATTATAATGTATTGATATTGAGTTTTTTAAATTCTGAAATTCTAAAATATGAGGCATTGATATCATAATATGTTGTTTAAAAAAATATACAATGAAAAAAAGAAATAAAGAAAATGGCAGTTTTTATGGACAAATATGTGTTAAATTTATGGAAAAAAAAAACAAATTGTGAAAATAACTTAGAGCTAATTTTGCTAGAAACATATAACCTATTAGATGGATACATGGGAAAAGAGCTATTTTGCTTTGAACATTATAGGATGGGATGAAACACTCGTAATGTATGTATTTGATTTAAAATGACATATACTTATACATATTACTTAGCTACTCAATGCATTTGTTTAACATAGTAGCCTTCTCAAGGTGACTATGTATACTACACCAAATAACACACAAGTAGAATAATTTATACTTATTTTATACATCATTTTCAAAATTAAATATATGTGTTAAACACTAAAACAAGAAACTATGCAATTTTTTATGAATAATTATATTGACCTAAATTATAATGTATCGATATTTGAGTTTTTTAAAATCTGAAATTCTAAAATATAACGCATTAATATCATAATATGTTGTTTAAAAAAACTTACAATGAAAAAAAGAAATAAAGAGAATGACAGTTTTTATGGACAAATAAATGTTAAATTTATGGAAAAAAAAACAAATTGTGAAAATATCGTAGAGCTACTTTTGCTAGAAACATATAACCTATTAGGTGGATACATGGGAAAAGAGCTGTGTTCGCTTTGAACATTATAGGATGGGATGAAACACTCCAAATGGATGTATTTGATTTAAAATGACATATACTTATACATATTACTTAGCTACTTAATGCATTTGTTTAACATAGTAGCCTTCTCAAGATGACTATGTATACAACACCAAATCAACACAAGTAGAATAACTTAAACTTATTATATACATCATTTTAAAAATTAAATATATGACTTAAACACTAAAACAAGGAATAATGCAATTTTTTTATGAATAATTATAATGACCTAAATTATAATGTATCGATATTGAGTTTTTTAAAATCTGAAATTCTAAAATATGATGCATTGATATCATAATATGTTGTTTAAAAAAACTACACAATGAAAAAAAAATAAAGAAAATGACAGTTTTTATGGACAAATATGTGTTAAATTTATGGAAAAAAAACCAAATTGTGAAAATAACTTAGAGCTAATTTTGCTAGAAACATATAACCTATTAGATGGATACATGGGAAAAGAGCTATGTTTGCTTTGAACATTATAGGATGGGATGAAACACCCCTAATGTATGTATTTGATTTAAAATGACATATACTTATACATATTACTTAGCTACTCAATGCATTTGTTTAACATAGTAGCCTTCTCAAGATGACTATGTATACAACACCAAATCAACACAAGTAGAATAATTTAAACTCATTTTATACATCATTTTAAAAATTAAATATATGTCTTAAACACTAAAACAAGGAAATATGCAATTTTTTTATGAATAATTATAATGACCTAAATTATAATGTATTGATATTGAGTTTTTTAATTCTGAAATTTTAAAATATGAGGCATTGATATCATAATATGTTGTTTAAAAAAATATACAATGAAAAAAAGAAATAAAGAAAATGGCAGTTTTTATGGACAAATATGTGTTAAATTTATGGAAAAAAAATAAATTGTGAAAATAACTTAGAGCTAATTTCGCTAGAAACATATAACCTATTAGATGGATACATGGGAAAAGAGCTATTTTGCTTTGAACATTATAGGATGGGATGAAACACTCGTAATGTATGTATTTGATTTAAAATGACATATACTTATACATATTACTTAGCTACTCAATGCATTTGTTTAACATAGTAGCCTTCTCAAGGTGACTATGTATACTACACCAAATAACACACAAGTAGAATAATTTATACTTATTTTATACATCATTTTCAAAATTAAATATATGTGTTAAACACTAAAATAAGAAACTATGCAATTTTTTATGAATAATTATATTGACCTAAATTATAATGTATCGATATTTGAGTTTTTTAAAATCTGAAATTCTAAAATATAACGCATTAATATCATAATATGTTGTTTAAAAAAAACTTACAATGAAAAAAAGAAATAAAGAGAATGACAGTTTTTATGGACAAATATATGTTAAATTTTTGGAAAAAAAAACAAATTGTGAAAATAACGTAGAGCTACTTTTGCTAGAAACATATAACCTATTAGGTGGATACATGAGAAAAGAGCTATGTTCGCTTTGAACATTATAGGATGGGATGAAACACTCCAAATGGATGTATTTGATTTAAAATGACATATACTTATACATATTACTTAGCTACTTAATGCATTTGTTTAACATAGTAGCCTTCTCAAGATGACTATGTATACAACACCAAATCAACACAAGTAGAATAATTTATACTTATTTTATACATCATTTTAAAAATTAAATATATGTCTTAAACACTAAAACAAGGAAATATGCAATTTTTTTCTGAATAATTTATACTTATTTTATACATCATTTTAAAAATTAAATATATCTCTTAAACACTAAAACAAGGAAATATGAAATTTTTTTATGAATAATTATAATGACCTTAATTATAATGTATCAATATTGAGTTTTTTAAAATCTGAAATTCTAAAATATGACGCATTGATATCATAATATGTTGTTTAAAAAAATACACAATGAAAAAAAGAAATAAAGAAAATGACAGTTTTTATGGACAAATATGTGTTAAATTTATGGGAAAAAAAACAAATTGTGAAAATAACTTAGAGCTAATTTTGCTAGAAACATATAACCTATTAGATGAATACATGGGAAAAGAGCTATTTTGCTTTGAACATTATAGGATGGGATGAAATACTCGTAATGTATGTATTTGATTTAAAATGACATATACTTATACATATTACTTAGCTACTCAATGCATTTGTTTAACATAGTAGCCTTCTCAAGATGACTATGTATACAACACCAAATCAACACAAGTAGAATAATTTAAACTCATTTTATACATCATTTTAAAAATTAAATATATGTCTTAAACACTAAAACAAGGAAATATGCAATTTTTTTATGAATAATTATAATGACCTAAATTATAATGTATTGATATTGAGTTTTTTAAATTCTGAAATTCTAAAATATGAGGCATTGATATCATAATATGTTGTTTAAAAAAATATACAATGAAAAAAAGAAATAAAGAAAATGGCAGTTTTTATGGACAAATATGTGTTAAATTTATGGAAAAAAAATAAATTGTGAAAATAACTTAGAGCTAATTTCGCTAGAAACATATAACCTATTAGATGGATACATGGGAAAAGAGCTATTTTGCTTTGAACATTATAGGATGGGATGAAACACTCGTAATGTATGTATTTGATTTAAAATGACATATACTTATACATATTACTTAGCTACTCAATGCATTTGTTTAACATAGTAGCCTTCTCAAGGTGACTATGTATACTACACCAAATAACACACAAGTAGAATAATTTATACTTATTTTATACATCATTTTCAAAATTAAATATATGTGTTAAACACTAAAATAAGAAACTATGCAATTTTTTATGAATAATTATATTGACCTAAATTATAATGTATCGATATTTGAGTTTTTTAAAATCTGAAATTCTAAAATATAACGCATTAATATCATAATATGTTGTTTAAAAAAAACTTACAATGAAAAAAAGAAATAAAGAGAATGACAGTTTTTATGGACAAATATATGTTAAATTTTTGGAAAAAAAAACAAATTGTGAAAATAACGTAGAGCTACTTTTGCTAGAAACATATAACCTATTAGGTGGATACATGAGAAAAGAGCTATGTTCGCTTTGAACATTATAGGATGGGATGAAACACTCCAAATGGATGTATTTGATTTAAAATGACATATACTTATACATATTACTTAGCTACTTAATGCATTTGTTTAACATAGTAGCCTTCTCAAGATGACTATGTATACAACACCAAATCAACACAAGTAGAATAATTTATACTTATTTTATACATCATTTTAAAAATTAAATATATGTCTTAAACACTAAAACAAGGAAATATGCAATTTTTTTCTGAATAATTTATACTTATTTTATACATCATTTTAAAAATTAAATATATCTCTTAAACACTAAAACAAGGAAATATGAAATTTTTTTATGAATAATTATAATGACCTTAATTATAATGTATCAATATTGAGTTTTTTAAAATCTGAAATTCTAAAATATGACGCATTGATATCATAATATGTTGTTTAAAAAAATACACAATGAAAAAAAGAAATAAAGAAAATGACAGTTTTTATGGACAAATATGTGTTAAATTTATGGAAAAAAAAACAAATTGTGAAAATAACTTAGAGCTAATTTTGCTAGAAACATATAACCTATTAGATGAATACATGGGAAAAGAGCTATTTTGCTTTGAACATTATAGGATGGGATGAAATACTCGTAATGTATGTATTTGATTTAAAATGACATATACTTATACATATTACTTAGCTACTCAATGCATTTGTTTAACATAGTAGCCTTCTCAACGTGACTATGTATACTACACCAAATAACACACAAGTAGAATAATTTATACTTATTTTATACATCATTTTAAAAATTAAATATATGACTTAAACACTAAAACAAGGAATAATGCAATTTTTTTATGAATAATTATAATGACCTAAATTATAATGTATCGATATTGAGTTTTTTAAAATCTGAAATTCTAAAATATGATGCATTGATATCATAATATGTTGTTTAAAAAAACTATACAATGAAAAAAAGAAAGAAAGAAAATGACAGTTTTTATGGACAAATATGTGTTAAATTTATGGAAAAAAAACCAAATTGTGAAAATAACTTAGAGCTAATTTTGCTAGAAACATATAACCTATTAGATGGATACATGGGAAAAGAGCTATGTTTGCTTTGAACATTATAGGATGGGATGAAACACCCCTAATGTATGTATTTGATTTAAAATGACATATACTTATACATATTACTTAGCTACTCAATGCATTTGTTTAACATAGTAGCCTTCTCAAGATGACTATGTATACAACACCAAATCAACACAAGTAGAATAATTTAAACTTATTTTATACATCATTTTAAAAATTAAATATATGTCTTAAACACTAAAACAAGGAAATATGCAATTTTTTTATGAATAATTATAATGACCTAAATTATAATGTATTGATATTGAGTTTTTTAAATTCTGAAATTCTAAAATATGAGGCATTGATATCATAATATGTTGTTTAAAAAAATATACAATGAAAAAAAGAAATAAAGAAAATGGCAGTTTTTATGGACAAATATGTGTTAAATTTATGGAAAAAAAAACAAATTGTGAAAATAACTTAGAGCTAATTTTGCTAGAAACATATAACCTATTAGATGGATACATGGGAAAAGAGCTATTTTGCTTTGAACATTATAGGATGGGATGAAACACTCGTAATGTATGTATTTGATTTAAAATGACATATACTTATACATATTACTTAGCTACTCAATGCATTTGTTTAACATAGTAGCCTTCTCAAGGTGACTATGTATACTACACCAAATAACACACAAGTAGAATAATTTATACTTATTTTATACATCATTTTCAAAATTAAATATATGTGTTAAACACTAAAACAAGAAACTATGCAATTTTTTATGAATAATTATATTGACCTAAATTATAATGTATCGATATTGAGTTTTTTAAAATCTGAAATTCTAAAATATAACGCATTAATATCATAATATGTTGTTTAAAAAAACTTACAATGAAAAAAAGAAATAAAGAGAATGACAGTTTTTATGGACAAATAAATGTTAAATTTATGGAAAAAAAAAACAAATTGTGAAAATAACGTAGAGCTACTTTTGCTAGAAACATATAACCTATTAGGTGGATACATGGGAAAAGAGCTATGTTCGCTTTGAACATTATAGGATGGGATGAAACACTCCAAATGGATGTATTTGATTTAAAATGACATATACTTATACATATTACTTAGCTACTTAATGCATTTGTTTAACATAGTAGCCTTCTCAAGATGACTATGTATACAACACCAAATCAACACAAGTAGAATAATTTAAACTTATTATATACATCATTTTAAAAATTAAATATATGTCTTAAACACTAAAACAAGGAATAATGCAATTTTTTTATGAATAATTATAATGACCTAAATTATAATGTATCGATATTGAGTTTTTTAAAATCTGAAATTCTAAAATATGATGCATTGATATCATAATATGTTGTTTAAAAAAACTACACAATGAAAAAAAGAAATAAAGAAAATGACAGTTTTTATGGACAAATATGTGTTAAATTTATGGAAAAAAAACCAAATTGTGAAAATAACTTAGAGCTAATTTTGCTAGAAACATATAACCTATTAGATGGATACATGGGAAAAGAGCTATGTTTGCTTTGAACATTATAGGATGGGATGAAACTCCCCTAATGTATGTATTTGATTTAAAATGACATATACTTATACATATTACTTAGCTACTCAATGCATTTGTTTAACATAGTAGCCTTCTCAAGATGACTATGTATACAACACCAAATCAACACAAGTAGAATAATTTAAACTCATTTTATACATCATTTTAAAAATTAAATATATGTCTTAAACACTAAAACAAGGAAATATGCAATTTTTTATGAATAATTATAATGACCTAAATTATAATGTATTGATATTGAGTTTTTTAAATTCTGAAATTCTAAAATATGAGGCATTGATATCATAATATGTTGTTTAAAAAAATATACAATGAAAAAAAGAAATAAAGAAAATGGCAGTTTTTATGGACAAATATGTGTTAAATTTATGGAAAAAAAAAAAAATTGTGAAAATAACTTAGAGCTAATTTCGCTAGAAACATATAACCTATTAGATGGATACATGGGAAAAGAGCTATTTTGCTTTGAACATTATAGGATGGGATGAAACACTCGTAATGTATGTATTTGATTTAAAATGACATATACTTATACATATTACTTAGCTACTCAATGCATTTGTTTAACATAGTAGCCTTCTCAAGGTGACTATGTATACTACACCAAATAACACACAAGTAGAATAATTTATACTTATTTTATACATCATTTTCAAAATTAAATATATGTGTTAAACACTAAAACAAGAAACTATGCAATTTTTTATGAATAATTATATTGACCTAAATTATAATGTATCGATATTTGAGTTTTTTAAAATCTGAAATTCTAAAATATAACGCATTAATATCATAATATGTTGTTTAAAAAAAACTTACAATGAAAAAAAGAAATAAAGAGAATGACAGTTTTTATGGACAAATATATGTTAAATTTTTGGAAAAAAAAAACAATTGTGAAAATAACGTAGAGCTACTTTTGCTAGAAACATATAACCTATTAGGTGGATACATGGGAAAAGAGCTATGTTCGCTTTGAACATTATAGGATGGGATGAAACACTCCAAATGGATGTATTTGATTTAAAATGACATATACTTATACATATTACTTAGCTACTTAATGCATTTGTTTAACATAGTAGCCTTCTCAAGATGACTATGTATACAACACCAAATCAACACAAGTAGAATAATTTATACTTATTTTATACATCATTTTAAAATTAAATATATGTCTTAAACACTAAAACAAGGAAATATGCAATTTTTATAATAATTTATACTTATTTTATACATCATTTTAAAATTAAATATATCTCTTAAACACTAAAACAAGAAATATGAAATTTTTTTATGAATAATTATAATGACCTTAATTATAATGTATCATATTGAGTTTTTTAAAATCTGAAATTCTAAAATATGACGCATTGATATCATAATATGTTGTTTAAAAAAATACACAATGAAAAAAAGAAATAAAGAAAATGACAGTTTTTATGGACAAATATGTGTTAAATTTATGAAAAAGAAAACAAATTGTGAAAATAACTTAGAGCTAATTTTGCTAGAAACATATAACCTATTAGATGGATACATGGGAAAAGAGCTATTTTGCTTTGAACATTATAGGATGGGATGAAATACTCGTAATGTATGTATTTGATTTAAAATGACATATACTTATACATATTACTTAGCTACTCAATGCATTTGTTTAACATAGTAGCCTTCTCAAGGTGACTATGTATACTACACCAAATAACACACAAGTAGAATAATTTATACTTATTTTATACATCATTTTCAACATTAAATATATGTGTTAAACACTAAAACAAGAAACTATCCAATTTTTTATGAATAATTACATTGACCTAAATTATAATGTATCGATATTGAGTTTTTTAAAATCTGAAATTCTAAAATATGACGCATTGATATCATAATATGTTGTTTAAAAAAAACTTACAATGAAAAAAAGAAATAAAGAGAATGACAGTTTTTATGGACAAATATATGTTAAATTTATGGAAAAAAAAAACAAATTGTGAAAATAACGTAGAGCTACTTTTGCTAGAAACATATAACCTATTAGGTGGATACATGGGAAAAGAGCTATGTTCGCTTTGAACATTATAGGATGGGATGAAACACTCCAAATGGATGTATTTGATTTAAAATGACATATACTTATACATATTACTTAGCTACTCAATGCATTTGTTTAACATAGTAGCCTTCTCAAGATGACTATGTATACAACACCAAATCAACACAAGTAGAATAATTTAAACTTATTTTATACATCATTTTAAAAATTAAATATATGTCTTAAACACTAAAACAAGGAATATGCAATTTTTTTATGAATAATTATAATGACCTAAATTATAATGTATCGATATTGAGTTTTTTAAAATCTGAAATTCTAAAATATGATGCATTGATATCATAATATGTTATTTAAAAAAACTACACAATGAAAAAAAGAAATAAAGAAAATGACAGTTTTTATGGACAAATATGTGTTAAATTTATGGAAAAAAAACCAAATTGTGAAAATAACTTAGAGCTAATTTTGCTAGAAACATATAACCTATTAGATGGATACATGGGAAAAGAGCTATGTTTGCTTTGAACATTATAGGATGGGATGAAACACCCCTAATGTATGTATTTGATTTAAAATGACATATACTTATACATATTACTTAGCTACTCAATGCATTTGTTTAACATAGTAGCCTTCTCAAGATGACTATGTATACAACACCAAATCAACACAAGTAGAATAATTTAAACTTATTTTATACATCATTTTAAAAATTAAATATATGTCTTAAACACTAAAACAAGGAAATATGCAATTTTTTTATGAATAATTATAATGACCTAAATTATAATGTATTGATATTGAGTTTTTTAAAATCTGAAATTCTAAAATATGAGGCATTGATATCATAATATGTTGTTTAAAAAAATATACAATGAAAAAAAGAAATAAAGAAAATGGCAGTTTTTATGGACAAATATGTGTTAAATTTATGGAAAAAAAAATAAATTGTGAAAATAACTTAGAGCTAATTTCGTTAGAAACATATAACCTATTAGATGGATACATGGGAAAAGAGCTATTTTGCTTTGAACATTATAGGATGGGATGAAACACTCGTAATGTATGTATTTGATTTAAAATGACATATACTTATACATATTACTTAGCTACTCAATGCATTTGTTTAACATAGTAGCCTTCTCAAGGTGACTATGTATACTACACCAAATAACACACAAGTAGAATAATTTATACTTATTTTATACATCATTTTCAAAATTAAATATATGTGTTAAACACTAAAATAAGAAACTATGCAATTTTTTATGAATAATTATATTGACCTAAATTATAATGTATCGATATTTGAGTTTTTTAAAATCTGAAATTCTAAAATATAACGCATTAATATCATAATATGTTGTTTAAAAAAAACTTACAATGAAAAAAAGAAATAAAGAAAATGACAGTTTTTATGGACAAATATATGTTAAATTTTGGAAAAAAAAACAAATTGTGAAAATAACGTAGAGCTACTTTTGCTAGAAACATATAACCTATTAGGTGGATACATGGGAAAAGAGCTATGTTCGCTTTGAACATTATAGGATGGGATGAAACACTCCAAATGGATGTATTTGATTTAAAATGACATATACTTATACATATTACTTAGCTACTTAATGCATTTGTTTAACATAGTAGCCTTCTCAAGATGACTATGTATACAACACCAAATCAACACAAGTAGAATAATTTATACTTATTTTATACATCATTTTAAAAATTAAATATATGTCTTAAACACTAAAACAAGGAAATATGCAATTTTTTTCATAATAATTTATACTTATTTTATACATCATTTTAAAAATTAAATATATCTCTTAAACACTAAAACAAGTAAATATGAAATTTTTTTATGAATAATTATAATGACCTTAATTATAATGTATCAATATTGAGTTTTTTAAAATCTGAAATTCTAAAATATGACGCATTGATATCATAATATGTTGTTTAAAAAAATACACAATGAAAAAAAGAAATAAAGAAAATGACAGTTTTTATGGACAAATATGTGTTAAATTTATGAAAAAGAAAACAAATTGTGAAAATAACTTAGAGCTAATTTTGCTAGAAACATATAACCTATTAGATGAATACATGGGAAAAGAGCTATTTTGCTTTGAACATTATAGGATGGGATGAAATACTCGTAATGTATGTATTTGATTTAAAATTACATATACTTATACATATTACTTAGCTACTCAATGCATTTGTTTAACATAGTAGCCTTCTCAAGGTGACTATGTATACTACACCAAATAACACACAAGTAGAATAATTTATACTTATTTTATACATCATTTTCAACATTAAATATATGTGTTAAACACTAAAACAAGAAACTATCCAATTTTTTATGAATAATTACATTGACCTAAATTATAATGTATCGATATTGAGTTTTTTAAAATCTGAAATTCTAAAATATGACGCATTGATATCATAATATGTTGTTTAAAAAAAACTTACAATGAAAAAAAGAAATAAAGAGAATGACAGTTTTTATGGACAAATATATGTTAAATTTTTGGAAAAAAAAACAAATTGTGAAAATAACGTAGAGCTAATTTTGCTAGAAACATATAACCTATTTGGTGGATACATGAGAAAAGAGCTATGTTTGCTTTGAACATTATAGGATGGGATGAAACACCCCTAATGTATGTATTTGATTTAAAATGACATATACT
Source organism: Lathyrus oleraceus (assembly GCF_024323335.1). NCBI lineage: Eukaryota > Viridiplantae > Streptophyta > Magnoliopsida > Fabales > Fabaceae > Lathyrus > Lathyrus oleraceus. The sequence continues at coordinate 23,572 of NW_026112491.1, forward strand.
TATACATATTACTTAGCTACTCAATGCATTTGTTTAACATAGTAGCCTTCTCAAGATGACTATGTATACAACACCAAATCAACACAAGTAGAATAATTTAAACTTATTTTATACATCATTTTAAAAAAATAATATATGTCTTAAACACTAAAACAAGGAAATATGCAATTTTTTTATGAATAATTATAATGACCTAAATTATAATGTATCGATATTGAGTTTTTTAAAATCTGAAATTCTAAAATATGAGGCATTGATATCATAATATGTTGTTAAAAAAATATACAATGAAAAAAAGAAATAAAGAAAATGGCAGTTTTTATGGACAAATATGTGTTAAATTTATGAAAAAAAAAACAAATTGTGAAAATAACTTAGAGCTAATTTTGCTAGAAACATATAACCTATTAGATGGATACGTGGGAAAAGAGTTATTTTGCTTTGAACATTATAGGATGGGATGAAACACTCGTAATGTATGTATTTGATTTAAAATGACATATACTTATACATATTACTTAGCTACTCAATGCATTTGTTTAACATAGTAGTCTTCTCAAGGTGACTATGTATACTACACCAAATAACACACAAGTAGAATAATTTATACTTATTTTATACATCATTTTCAAAATTAAATATATGTGTTAAACACTAAAACAAGAAACTATGCAATTTTTTATGAATAATTATATTGACCTAAATTATAATGTATCGATATTTGAGTTTTTTAAAATCTGAAATTCTAAAATATAACGCATTAATATCATAATATGTTGTTTAAAAAAAACTTACAATGAAAAAAGAAATAAAGAAAATGACAGTTTTTATGGACAAATATGTTAAATTTATGGAAAAAAAAAACAAATTGTGAAAATAACGTAGAGCTACTTTTGCTAGAAACATATAACCTATTAGGTGGATACATGGGAAAAGAGCTATGTTCGCTTTGAACATTATAGGATGGGATGAAACACTCCAAATGGATGTATTTGATTTAAAATGACATATACTTATACATATTACTTAGCTACTTAATGCATTTGTTTAACATAGTAGCCTTCTCAAGATGACTATGTATACAACACCAAATCAACACAAGTAGAATAATTTAAACTTATTTTATACATCATTTTAAAAATTAAATATATGTCTTAAACACTAAAACAAGGAATATGCAATTTTTTTATGAATAATTATAATGACCTAAATTATAATGTATCGATATTGAGTTTTTTAAAATCTGAAATTCTAAAATATGATGCATTGATATCATAATATGTTGTTTAAAAAAACTATACAATGAAAAAAAGAAATAAAGAAAATGACAGTTTTTATGGACAAATATGTGTTAAATTTATGGAAAAAAAACCAAATTGTGAAAATAACTTAGAGCTAATTTTGCTAGAAACATATAACCTATTAGATGGATACATGGGAAAAGAGCTATGTTTGCTTTGAACATTATAGGATGGGATGAAACTCCCCTAATGTATGTATTTGATTTAAAATGACATATACTTATACATATTACTTAGCTACTCAATGCATTTGTTTAACATAGTAGCCTTCTCAAGATGACTATGTATACAACACCAAATCAACACAAGTAGAATAATTTAAACTTATTTTATACATCATTTTAAAAATTAAATATATGTCTTAAACACTAAAACAAGGAAATATGCAATTTTTTTATGAATAATTATAATGACCTAAATTATAATGTATCGATATTGAGTTTTTTAAATCTGAAATTCTAAAATATGAGGCATTGATATCATAATATGTTGTTTAAAAAATATACAATGAAAAAAGAAATAAAGAAAATGGCAGTTTTTATGGACAAATATGTGTTAAATTTATGGAAAAAAAAACAAATTGTGAAAATAACTTAGAGCTAATTTTGCTAGAAACATATAACCTATTAGATGGATACATGGGAAAAGAGCTATTTTGCTTTGAACATTATAGGATGGGATGAAACACTCGTAATGTATGTATTTGATTTAAAATGACATATACTTATACATATTACTTAGCTACTCAATGCATTTGTTTAACATAGTAGCCTTCTCAAGGTGACTATGTATACTACACCAAATAACACACAAGTAGAATAATTTATACTTATTTTATACATCATTTTCAAAATTAAATATATGTGTTAAACACTAAAACAAGAAACTATGCAATTTTTTATGAATAATATATTGACCTAAATTATAATGTATCGATATTTGAGTTTTTTAAAATCTGAAATTCTAAAATATAACGCATTAATATCATAATATGTTGTTTAAAAAAACTTACAATGAAAAAAAGAAATAAAGAAAATGACAGTTTTTATGGACAAATATGTGTTAAATTTATGGAAAAAAAAACAAATTGTGAAAATAACGTAGAGCTACTTTTGCTAGAAACATATAACCTATTAGGTGGATACATGGGAAAAGAGCTATGTTCGCTTTGAACATTATAGGATGGGATGAAACACTCCAAATGGATGTATTTGATTTAAAATGACATATACTTATACATATTACTTAGCTACTCAATGCATTTGTTTAACATAGTAGCCTTCTCAAGATGACTATGTATACAACACCAAATCAACACAAGTAGAATAATTTAAACTTATTTTATACATCATTTTAAAAATTAAATATATGTCTTAAACACTAAAACAAGGAATATGCAATTTTTTTATGAATAATTATAATGACCTAAATTATAATGTATCGATATTGAGTTTTTTAAAATCTGAAATTCTAAAATATGACGCATTGATATCATAATATGTTGTTTAAAAAAATATACAATGAAAAAAAGAAATAAAGAAAATGACAGTTTTTATGGACAAATATGTGTTAAATTTATGGAAAAAAAACCAAATTGTGAAAATAACTTAGAGCTAATTTTGCTAGAAACATATAACCTATTAGATGGATACATGGGAAAAGAGCTATGTTTGCTTTGAACATTATAGGATGGGATGAAACACCCCTAATGTATGTATTTGATTTAAAATGACATATACTTATACATATTACTTAGCTACTCAATGCATTTGTTTAACATAGTAGCCTTCTCAAGATGACTATGTATACAACACCAAATCAACACAAGTAGAATAATTTAAACTTATTTTATACATCATTTTAAAAATTAAATATATGTCTTAAACACTAAAACAAGGAAATATGCAATTTTTTTATGAATAATTATAATGACCTAAATTATAATGTATGATATTGAGTTTTTTAAAATCTGAAATTCTAAAATATGAGGCATTGATATCATAATATGTTGTTTAAAAAAATATACAATGAAAAAAAGAAATAAAGAAAATGGCAGTTTTTATGGACAAATATGTGTTAAATTTATGGAAAAAAAAACAAATTGTGAAAATAACTTAGAGCTAATTTTGCTAGAAACATATAACCTATTAGATGGATACATGGGAAAAGAGCTATTTTGCTTTGAACATTATAGGATGGGATGAAACACTCGTAATGTATGTATTTGATTTAAAATGACATATACTTATACATATTACTTAGCTACTCAATGCATTTGTTTAACATAGTAGCCTTCTCAAGGTGACTATGTATACTACACCAAATAACACACAAGTAGAATAATTTATACTTATTTTATACATCATTTTCAAAATTAAATATATGTGTTAAACACTAAAACAAGAAACTATGCAATTTTTTATGAATAATATATTGACCTAAATTATAATGTATCGATATTTGAGTTTTTTAAAATCTGAAATTCTAAAATATAACGCATTAATATCATAATATGTTGTTTAAAAAAAACTTACAATGAAAAAAGAAATAAAGAAAATGACAGTTTTTATGGACAAATATATGTTAAATTTATGGAAAAAAAACAAATTGTGAAAATAACGTAGAGCTACTTTTGCTAGAAACATATAACCTATTAGGTGGATACATGGGAAAAGAGCTATGTTCGCTTTGAACATTATAGGATGGGATGAAACACTCCAAATGGATGTATTTGATTTAAAATGACATATACTTATACATATTACTTAGCTACTTAATGCATTTGTTTAACATAGTAGCCTTCTCAAGATGACTATGTATACAACACCAAATCAACACAAGTAGAATAATTTATACTTATTTTATACATCATTTTAAAAATTAAATATATGTCTTAAACACTAAAACAAGGAAATATGCAATTTTTTTATGAATAATTATAATGACCTAAATTATAATGTATCGATATTGAGTTTTTTAAAATCTGAAATTCTAAAATATGACGCATTGATATCATAATATGTTGTTTAAAAAAATATACAATGAAAAAAAGAAATAAAGAAAATGACAGTTTTTATGGACAAATATGTGTTAAATTTATGGAAAAAAAACCAAATTGTGAAAATAACTTAGAGCTAATTTTGCTAGAAACATATAACCTATTAGATGGATACATGGGAAAAGAGCTATGTTTGCTTTGAACATTATAGGATGGGATGAAACACCCCTAATGTATGTATTTGATTTAAAATGACATATACTTATACATATTACTTAGCTACTCAATGCATTTGTTTAACATAGTAGCCTTCTCAAGATGACTATGTATACAACACCAAATCAACACAAGTAGAATAATTTAAACTTATTTTATACATCATTTTAAAAATTAAATATATGTCTTAAACACTAAAACAAGGAAATATGCAATTTTTTTATGAATAATTATAATGACCTAAATTATAATGTATCGATATTGAGTTTTTTAAATCTGAAATTCTAAAATATGAGGCATTGATATCATAATATGTTGTTTAAAAAAATATACAATGAAAAAAAGAAATAAAGAAAATGGCAGTTTTTATGGACAAATATGTGTTAAATTTATGGAAAAAAAAAAATTGTGAAAATAACTTAGAGCTAATTTTGCTAGAAACATATAACCTATTAGATGGATACATGGGAAAAGAGCTATTTTGCTTTGAACATTATAGGATGGGATGAAACACTCGTAATGTATGTATTTGATTTAAAATGACATATACTTATACATATTACTTAGCTACTCAATGCATTTGTTTAACATAGTAGCCTTCTCAAGGTGACTATGTATACTACACCAAATAACACACAAGTAGAATAATTTATACTTATTTTATACATCATTTTCAAAATTAAATATATGTGTTAAACACTAAAATAAGAAACTATGCAATTTTTTATGAATAATATATTGACCTAAATTATAATGTATCGATATTTGAGTTTTTTAAAATCTTTAATTCTAAAATATAACGCATTAATATCATAATATGTTGTTTAAAAAAACTTACAATGAAAAAAAGAAATAAAGAGAATGACAGTTTTTATGGACAAATATATGTTAAATTTTTGGAAAAAAAAAACAAATTGTGAAAATAACGTAGAGCTACTTTTGCTAGAAACATATAACCTATTAGGTGGATACATGGGAAAAGAGCTATGTTCGCTTTGAACATTATAGGATGGGATGAAACACTCCAAATGGATGTATTTGATTTAAAATGACATATACTTATACATATTACTTAGCTACTTAATGCATTTGTTTAACATAGTAGCCTTCTCAAGATGACTATGTATACAACACCAAATCAACACAAGTAGAATAATTTATACTTATTTTATACATCATTTTAAAAATTAAATATATGTCTTAAACACTAAAACAACGAAATATGCAATTTTTTTATGAATAATTTATACTTATTTTATACATCATTTAAAAAATTAAATATATCTCTTAAACACTAAAACAAGAAAAATGAAATTTTTTTATGAATAATTATAATGACCTTAATTATAATGTATCAATATTGAGTTTTTTAAAATCTGAAATTCTAAAATATGACGCATTGATATCATAATATGTTGTTTAAAAAAATACACAATGAAAAAAAGAAATAAAGAAAATGACAGTTTTTATGGACAAATATGTGTTAAATTTATGGAAAAAAAACAAATTGTGAAAATAACTTAGAGCTAATTTTGCTAGAAACATATAACCTATTAGATGGATACATGGGAAAAGAGCTATTTTGCTTTGAACATTATAGGATGGGATGAAATACTCGTAATGTATGTATTTGATTTAAAATGACATATACTTATACATATTACTTAGCTACTCAATGCATTTGTTTAACATAGTAGCCTTCTCAAGGTGACTATGTATACTACACCAAATAACACACAAGTAGAATAATTTATACTTATTTTATACATCATTTTAAAATTAAATATATGTGTTAAACACTAAAACAAGAAATATGCAATTTTTTATGAATAATTATATGACCTAAATTATAATGTATCGATATTGAGTTTTTTAAAATCTGAAATTCTAAAATATGACGCATTGATATCATAATATGTTGTTTAAAAAAAATACAATGAAAAAAAGAAATAAAGAAAATGACAGTTTTTATGGACAAATATGTTAAATTTATGGAAAAAAAAACAAATTGTGAAAATAACGTAGAGCTAATTTTGCTAGAAACATATAACCTATTAGATGGATACATGGGAAAAGAGCTATGTTTGCTTTGAACATTATAGGATGGGATGAAACACCCCTAATGTATGTATTTGATTTAAAATGACATATACTTATACATATTACTTAGCTACTCAATGCATTTGTTTAACATAGTAGCCTTCTCAAGATGACTATGTATACAACACCAAATCAACACAAGTAGAATAATTTAAACTTATTTTATACATCATTTTAAAAATTAAATATATGTCTTAAACACTAAAACAAGGAAATATGCAATTTTTTTATGAATAATTATAATGACCTAAATTATAATGTATGGATATTGAGTTTTTTAAAATCTGAAATTCTAAAATATGAGGCATTGATATCATAATATGTTGTTAAAAAAATATACAATGAAAAAAAGAAATAAAGAAAATGGCAGTTTTTATGGACAAATATGTGTTAAATTTATGAAAAAAAAACAAATTGTGAAAATAACTTAGAGCTAATTTTGCTAGAAACATATAACCTATTAGATGGATACGTGGGAAAAGAGTTATTTTGCTTTGAACATTATAGGATGGGATGAAACACTCGTAATGTATGTTTTTGATTTAAAATGACATATACTTATACATATTACTTAGCTACTCAATGCATTTGTTTAACATAGTAGTCTTCTCAAGGTGACTATGTATACTACACCAAATAAACACAAGTAGAATAATTTATACTTATTTTATACATCATTTTCAAAATTAAATATATGTGTTAAACACTAAAACAAGAAACTATGCAATTTTTTATGAATAATTATATTGACCTAAATTATAATGTATCGATATTTGAGTTTTTTAAAATCTGAAATTCTAAAATATAACGCATTAATATCATAATATGTTGTTTAAAAAAAACTTACAATGAAAAAAGAAATAAAGAAAATGACAGTTTTTATGGACAAATATGTGTTAAATTTATGAAAAAAAAACAAATTGTGAAAATAACGTAGAGCTACTTTTGCTAGAAACATATAACCTATTAGGTGGATACATGGGAAAAGAGCTATGTTCGCTTTGAACATTATAGGATGGGTTGAAACACTCCAAATGGATGTATTTGATTTAAAATGACATATACTTATACATATTACTTAGCTACTCAATGCATTTGTTTAACATAGTAGCCTTCTCAAGATGACTATGTATACAACACCAAATCAACACAAGTAGAATAATTTAAACTTATTTTATACATCATTTTAAAAATTAAATATATGTCTTAAACACTAAAACAAGGAATATGCAATTTTTTTATGAATAATTATAATGACCTAAATTATAATGTATCGATATTGAGTTTTTTAAAATCTGAAATTCTAAAATATGACGCATTGATATCATAATATGTTGTTTAAAAAAATATACAATGAAAAAAAGAAATAAAGAAAATGACAGTTTTTATGGACAAATATGTGTTAAATTTATGGAAAAAAAACCAAATTGTGAAAATAACTTAGAGCTAATTTTGCTAGAAACATATAACCTATTAGATGGATACATGGGAAAAGAGCTATGTTTGCTTTGAACATTATAGGATGGGATGAAACACCCCTAATGTATGTATTTGATTTAAAATGACATATACTTATACATATTACTTAGCTACTCAATGCATTTGTTTAACATAGTAGCCTTCTCAAGATGACTATGTATACAACACCAAATCAACACAAGTAGAATAATTTAAACTTATTTTATACATCATTTTAAAAATTAAATATATGTCTTAAACACTAAAACAAGGAAATATGCAATTTTTTTATGAATAATTATAATGACCTAAATTATAATGTATCGATATTGAGTTTTTTAAAATCTGAAATTCTAAAATATGAGGCATTGATATCATAATATGTTGTTTAAAAAAATACAATGAAAAAAAGAAATAAAGAAAATGGCAGTTTTTATGGACAAATATGTGTTAAATTTATGGAAAAAAAAACAAATTGTGAAAATAACTTAGAGCTAATTTTGCTAGAAACATATAACCTATTAGATGGATACATGGGAAAAGAGCTATTTTGCTTTGAACATTATAGGATGGGATGAAACACTCGTAATGTATGTATTTGATTTAAAATGACATATACTTATACATATTACTTAGCTACTCAATGCATTTGTTTAACATAGTAGCCTTCTCAAGGTGACTATGTATACTACACCAAATAACACACAAGTAGAATAATTTATACTTATTTTATACATCATTTTCAAAATTAAATATATGTGTTAAACACTAAAACAAGAAACTATGCAATTTTTTATGAATAATTATATTGACCTAAATTATAATGTATCGATATTTGAGTTTTTTAAAATCTGAAATTCTAAAATATAACGCATTAATATCATAATATGTTGTTTAAAAAAAACTTACAATGAAAAAAAGAAATAAAGAAAATGACAGTTTTTATGGACAAATATATGTTAAATTTATGGAAAAAAAACAAATTGTGAAAATAACGTAGAGCTACTTTTGCTAGAAACATATAACCTATTAGGTGGATACATGGGAAAAGAGCTATGTTCGCTTTGAACATTATAGGATGGGATGAAACACTCCAAATGGATGTATTTGATTTAAAATGACATATACTTATACATATTACTTAGCTACTCAATGCATTTGTTTAACATAGTAGCCTTCTCAAGATGACTATGTATACAACACCAAATCAACACAAGTAGAATAATTTAAACTTATTATATACATCATTTTAAAAATTAAATATATGTCTTAAACACTAAAACAAGGAATAATGCAATTTTTTTATGAATAATTATAATGACCTAAATTATAATGTATCGATATTGAGTTTTTTAAAATCTGAAATTCTAAAATATGATGCATTGATATCATAATATGTTGTTTAAAAAAATATACAATGAAAAAAAGAAATAAAGAAAATGACAGTTTTTATGGACAAATATGTGTTAAATTTATGGAAAAAAAACCAAATTGTGAAAATAACTTAGAGCTAATTTTGCTAGAAACATATAACCTATTAGATGGATACATGGGAAAAGAGCTATGTTTGCTTTGAACATTATAGGATGGGATGAAACACCCCTAATGTATGTATTTGATTTAAAATGACATATACTTATACATATTACTTAGCTACTCAATGCATTTGTTTAACATAGTAGCCTTCTCAAGATGACTATGTATACAACACCAAATCAACACAAGTAGAATAATTTAAACTTATTATATACATCATTTTAAAAATTAAATATATGTCTTAAACACTAAAACAAGGAATAATGCAATTTTTTTATGAATAATTATAATGACCTAAATTATAATGTATCGATATTGAGTTTTTTAAAATCTGAAATTCTAAAATATGATGCATTGATATCATAATATGTTGTTTAAAAAAACTATACAATGAAAAAAAGAAATAAAGAAAATGACAGTTTTTATGGACAAATATGTGTTAAATTTATGGAAAAAAAATCCAAATTGTGAAAATAACTTAGAGCTAATTTTGCTAGAAACATATAACCTATTAGATGGATACATGGGAAAAGAGCTATGTTTGCTTTGAACATTATAGGATGGGATGAAACACCCCTAATGTATGTATTTGATTTAAAATGACATATACTTATACATATTACTTAGCTACTCAATGCATTTGTTTAACATAGTAGCCTTCTCAAGATGACTATGTATACAACACCAAATCAACACAAGTAGAATAATTTAAACTTATTTTATACATCATTTTAAAAATTAAATATATGTCTTAAACACTAAAACAAGGAAATATGCAATTTTTTTATGAATAATTATAATGACCTAAATTATAATGTATCGATATTGAGTTTTTTAAAATCTGAAATTCTAAAATATGAGGCATTGATATCATAATATGTTGTTTAAAAAAATATACAATGAAAAAAAGAAATAAAGAAAATGACAGTTTTTATGGACAAATATGTGTTAAATTTATGGAAAAAAAACAAATTGTGAAAATAACTTAGAGCTAATTTTGCTAGAAACATATAACCTATTAGATGGATACATGGGAAAAGAGCTATTTTGCTTTGAACATTATAGGATGGGATGAAACACTCGTAATGTATGTATTTGATTTAAAATGACATATACTTATACATATTACTTAGCTACTCAATGCATTTGTTTAACATAGTAGCCTTCTCAAGGTGACTATGTATACTACACCAAATAACACACAAGTAGAATAATTTATACTTATTTTATACATCATTTTCAAAATTAAATATATGTGTTAAACACTAAAACAAGAAACTATGCAATTTTTTATGAATAATTATATTGACCTAAATTATAATGTATCGATATTTGAGTTTTTTAAAATCTGAAATTCTAAAATATAACGCATTAATATCATAATATGTTGTTTAAAAAAAACTTACAATGAAAAAAAGAAATAAAGAAAATGACAGTTTTTATGGACAAATATATGTTAAATTTATGGAAAAAAAACAAATTGTGAAAATAACGTAGAGCTACTTTTGCTAGAAACATATAACCTATTAGGTGGATACATGGGAAAAGAGCTATGTTCGCTTTGAACATTATAGGATGGGATGAAACACTCCAAATGGATGTATTTGATTTAAAATGACATATACTTATACATATTACTTAGCTACTCAATGCATTTGTTTAACATAGTAGCCTTCTCAAGATGACTATGTATACAACACCAAATCAACACAAGTAGAAAATTTATACTTATTTTATACATCATTTTAAAAATTAAATATATGTCTTAAACACTAAAACAAGGAATTTTTAATAATTTATATATTTATATTTTAAAAATAAATATATGTCTAAACACTAAAACAAGGAAATATGAAATTTTTTTATGAATAATTATAATGACCTTAATTATAATGTATCGATATTGAGTTTTTTAATATCTGAAATTCTAAAATATGACGCATTGATATCATAATATGTTGTTTAAAAAAATACACAATGAAAAAAAGAAATAAAGAAAATGACAGTTTTTATGGACAAATATGTGTTAAATTTATGGAAAAAAAAACAAATTGTGAAAATAACGTAGAGCTACTTTTGCTAGAAACATATAACCTATTAGATGGATACATGGGAAAAGAGCTATGTTTGCTTTGAACATTATAGGATGGGATGAAACACCCCTAATGTATGTATTTGATTTAAAATGACATATACTTATACATATTACTTAGCTACTCAATGCATTTGTTTAACATAGTAGCCTTCTCAAGATGACTATGTATACAACACCAAATCAACACAAGTAGAATAATTTAAACTTATTTTATACATCATTTTAAAAATTAAATATATGTCTTAAACACTAAAACAAGGAAATATGCAATTTTTTTATGAATAATTATAATGACCTAAATTATAATGTATCGATATTGAGTTTTTTAAAATCTGAAATTCTAAAATATGAGGCATTGATATCATAATATGTTGTTTAAAAAAATATACAATGAAAAAAAGAAATAAAGAAAATGGCAGTTTTTATGGACAAATATGTGTTAAATTTATGGAAAAAAAAAAATTGTGAAAATAACTTAGAGCTAATTTTGCTAGAAACATATAACCTATTAGATGGATACATGGGAAAAGAGCTATTTTGCTTTGAACATTATAGGATGGGATGAAACACTCGTAATGTATGTATTTGATTTAAAATGACATATACTTATACATATTACTTAGCTACTCAATGCATTTGTTTAACATAGTAGCCTTCTCAAGGTGACTATGTATACTACACCAAATAACACACAAGTAGAATAATTTATACTTATTTTATACATCATTTTCAAAATTAAATATATGTGTTAAACACTAAAACAAGAAACTATGCAATTTTTTATGAATAATTATATTGACCTAAATTATAATGTATCGATATTTGAGTTTTTTAAAATCTGAAATTCTAAAATATAACGCATTAATATCATAATATGTTGTTTAAAAAAAACTTACAATGAAAAAAAGAAATAAAGAAAATGACAGTTTTTATGGACAAATATATGTTAAATTTATGGAAAAAAAAACAAATTGTGAAAATAACGTAGAGCTACTTTTGCTAGAAACATATAACCTATTAGTGGATACATGGGAAAAGAGCTATGTTCGCTTTGAACATTATAGGATGGGATGAAACACTCCAAATGGATGTATTTGATTTAAAATGACATATACTTATACATATTACTTAGCTACTTAATGCATTTGTTTAACATAGTAGCCTTCTCAAGATGACTATGTATACAACACCAAATCAACACAAGTAGAATAATTTATACTTATTTTATACATCATTTTAAAAATTAAATATATGTCTTAAACACTAAAACAAGGAAATATGCAATTTTAATATTTATACTTATTTTATACATCATTTAAAAATTAAATATATCTTAAACACTAAAACAAGAAATATGCAATTTTTTATGAATAATTATATTGACCTAAATTATAATGTATCGATATTGAGTTTTTTAAAATCTGAAATTCTAAAATATGACGCATTGATATCATAATATGTTGTTTAAAAAAAATACAATGAAAAAAAGAAATAAAGAAAATGACAGTTTTTATGGACAAATATGTGTTAAATTTATGGAAAAAAAACAAATTGTGAAAATAACTTAGAGCTACTTTTGCTAGAAACATATAACCTATTAGATGGATACATGGGAAAAGAGCTATGTTTGCTTTGAACATTATAGGATGGGATGAAACACTCCAAATGTATGTATTTGATTTAAAATGACATATACTTATACATATTACTTAGCTACTCAATGCATTTGTTTAACATAGTAGCCTTCTCAAGATGACTATGTATACAACACCAAATCAACACAAGTAGAATAATTTAAACTTATTTTATACATCATTTTAAAAATTAAATATATGTCTTAAACACTAAAACAAGGAAATATGCAATTTTTTATGAATAATTATAATGACCTAAATTATAATGTATCGATATTGAGTTTTTTAAAATCTGAAATTCTAAAATATGACGCATTGATATCATAATATGTTGTTTAAAAAAATATACAATGAAAAAAAGAAATAAAGAAAATGACAGTTTTTATGGACAAATATGTGTTAAATTTATGGAAAAAAAAACAAATTGTGAAAATAACTTAGAGCTAATTTTGCTAGAAACATATAACCTATTAGATGGATACATGGGAAAAGAGCTATGTTTGCTTTGAACATTATAGGATGGGATGAAACACTCCAATGTATGTATTTGATTTAAAATGACATATACTTATACATATTACTTAGCTACTCAATGCATTTGTTTAACATAGTAGCCTTCTCAAGATGACTATGTATACAACACCAAATCAACACAAGTAGAATAATTTAAACTTATTTTATACATCATTTTAAAAATTAAATATATGTCTTAAACACTAAAACAAGGAAATATGCAATTTTTTATGAATAATTTTAATGACCTAAATTATAATGTATCGATATTGAGTTTTTTAAAATCTGAAATTCTAAAATATGACGCATTGATATCATAATATGTTGTTTAAAAAAATATACAATGAAAAAAAGAAATAAAGAAAATGACAGTTTTTATGGACAAATATGTGTTAAATTTATGGAAAAAAAAAACAAATTGTGAAAATAACTTAGAGCTAATTTTGCTAGAAACATATAACCTATTAGATGGATACATGGGAAAAGAGCTATGTTTGCTTTGAACATTATAGGATGGGATGAAACACCCCTAATGTATGTATTTGATTTAAAATGACATATACTTATACATATTACTTAGCTACTCAATGCATTTGTTTAACATAGTAGCCTTCTCAAGATGACTATGTATACAACACCAAATCAACACAAGTAGAATAATTTAAACTTATTTTATACATCATTTTAAAAATTAAATATATGTCTTAAACACTAAAACAAGGAAATATGCAATTTTTTATGAATAATTATAATGACCTAAATTATAATGTATCGATATTGAGTTTTTTAAAATCTGAAATTCTAAAATATGACGCATTGATATCATAATATGTTGTTAAAAAAAATATACAATGAAAAAAAGAAATAAAGAAAATGGCAGTTTTTATGGACAAATATGTGTTAAATTTATGAAAAAAAAAACAAATTGTGAAAATAAGTTAGAGCTAATTTTGCTAGAAACATATAACCTATTAGATGGATACATGGGAAAAGAGCTATTTTGCTTTGAACATTATAGGATGGGATGAAACACTCGTAATGTATGTATTTGATTTAAAATGACATATACTTATACATATTACTTAGCTACTCAATGCATTTGTTTAACATAGTAGCCTTCTCAAGATGACTATGTATACAACACCAAATCAACACAAGTAGAATAATTTATACTTATTTTATACATCATTTTAAAAATTAAATATATGTGTTAAACACTAAAACAAGAAATATGCAATTTTTTATGAATAATTATATTGACCTAAATTATAATGTATCGATATTGAGTTTTTTAAAATCTGAAATTCTAAAATATGACGCATTGATATCATAATATGTTGTTTAAAAAAAATTACAATGAAAAAAAGAAATAAAGAAAATGACAGTTTTTATGGACAAATATGTGTTAAATTTATGGAAAAAAAACAAATTGTGAAAATAACTTAGAGCTAATTTTGCTAGAAACATATAACCTATTAGATGGATACATGGGAAAAGAGCTATGTTTGCTTTGAACATTATAGGATGGGATGAAACACTCCTAATGTATGTATTTGATTTAAAATGACATATACTTATACATATTACTTAGCTACTCAATGCATTTGTTTAACATAGTAGCCTTCTCAAGATGACTATGTATACAACACCAAATCAACACAAGTAGAATAATTTAAACTTATTTTATACATCATTTTAAAAATTAAATATATGTCTTAAACACTAAAACAAGGAAATATGCAATTTTTTTATGAATAATTATAATGACCTAAATTATAATGTATAGATATTGAGTTTTTTAAAATCTGAAATTCTAAAATATGAGGCATTGATATCATAATATGTTGTTAAAAAAAATATACAATGAAAAAAAGAAATAAAGAAAATGGCAGTTTTTATGGACAAATATGTGTTAAATTTATGAAAAAAAAACAAATTGTGAAAATAAGTTAGAGCTAATTTTGCTAGAAACATATAACCTATTAGATGGATACGTGGGAAAAGAGCTATTTTGCTTTGAACATTATAGGATGGGATGAAACACTCGTAATGTATGTATTTGATTTAAAATGACATATACTTATACATATTACTTAGCTACTCAATGCATTTGTTTAACATAGTAGTCTTCTCAAGGTGACTATGTATACTACACCAAATAAACACAAGTAGAATAATTTATACTTATTTTATACATCATTTTCAAAATGAAATATATGTGTTAAACACTAAAACAAGAAACTATGCAATTTTTTATGAATAATTATATTGACCTAAATTATAATGTATCGATATTTGAGTTTTTTAAAATCTGAAATTCTAAAATATAACGCATTAATATCATAATATGTTGTTTAAAAAAAACTTACAATGAAAAATAGAAATAAAGAAAATGACAGTTTTTATGGACAAATATATGTTAAATTTATGGAAAAAAAACAAATTGTGAAAATAACGTAGAGCTACTTTTGCTAGAAACATATAACCTATTAGGTGGATACATGGGAAAAGAGCTATGTTCGCTTTGAACATTATAGGATGGGTTGAAACACTCCAAATGGATGTATTTGATTTAAAATGACATATACTTATACATATTACTTAGCTACTCAATGCATTTGTTTAACATAGTAGCCTTCTCAAGATGACTATGTATACAACACCAAATCAACACAAGTAGAATAATTTAAACTTATTTTATACATCATTTTAAAAATTAAATATATGTCTTAAACACTAAAACAAGGAAATATGCAATTTTTTTATGAATAATTATAATGACCTAAATTATAATGTATCGATATTGAGTTTTTTAAAATCTGAAATTCTAAAATATGACGCATTGATATCATAATTTGTTGTTTAAAAAAATATACAATGAAAAAAAGAAATAAAGAAAATGACAGTTTTAATGGACAAATATGTGTTAAATTTATGGAAAAAAAAACCAAATTGTGAAAATAACTTAGAGCTAATTTTGCTAGAAACATATAACCTATTAGATGGATACATGGGAAAAGAGCTATGTTTGCTTTGAACATTATAGGATGGGATGAAACACCCCTAATGTATGTATTTGATTTAAAATGACATATACTTATACATATTACTTAGCTACTCAATGCATTTGTTTAACATAGTAGCCTTCTCAAGATGACTATGTATACAACACCAAATCAACACAAGTAGAATAATTTAAACTTATTTTATACATCATTTTAAAAATTAAATATATGTCTTAAACACTAAAACAAGGAAATATGCAATTTTTTTATGAATAATTATAATGACCTAAATTATAATGTATCGATATTGAGTTTTTTAAAATCTGAAATTCTAAAATATGAGGCATTGATATCATAATATGTTGTTAAAAAAAATATACAATGAAAAAAAGAAATAAAGAAAATGACAGTTTTTATGGACAAATATGTGTTAAATTTATGAAAAAAAAACAAATTGTGAAAATAAGTTAGAGCTAATTTTGCTAGAAACATATAACCTATTAGATGGATACATGGGAAAAGAGCTATTTTGCTTTGAACATTATAGGATGGGATGAAACACTCGTAATGTATGTATTTGATTTAAAATGACATATACTTATACATATTACTTAGCTACTCAATGCATTTGTTTAACATAGTAGCCTTCTCAAGGTGACTATGTATACAACACCAAATAAACACAAGTAGAATAATTTATACTTATTTTATACATCATTTTCAAAATTAAATATATGTCTTAAACACTAAAACAAGAAACTATGCAATTTTTTATGAATAATTATATTGACCTAAATTATAATGTATCGATATTGAGTTTTTTAAAATCTGAAATTCTAAAATATGACGCATTGATATCATAATATGTTGTTTAAAAAAAATTACAATGAAAAAAGAAATAAAGAAAATGACAGTGTTTATGGACAAATATGTGTTAAATTTATGGAAAAAAAACAAATTGTGAAAATAACGTAGAGCTACTTTTGCTAGAAACATATAACCTATTAGGTGGATACATGGGAAAAGAGCTATGTTCGCTTTGAACATTATAGGATGGGTTGAAACACTCCAAATGGATGTATTTGATTTAAAATGACATATACTTATACATATTACTTAGCTACTCAATGCATTTGTTTAACATAGTAGCCTTCTCAAGATGACTATGTATACAACACCAAATCAACACAAGTAGAATAATTTAAACTTATTTTATACATCATTTTAAAAATTAAATATATGTCTTAAACACTAAAACAAGGAAATATGCAATTTTTTTATGAATAATTATAATGACCTAAATTATAATGTATCGATATTGAGTTTTTTAAAATCTGAAATTCTAAAATATGACGCATTGATATCATAATATGTTGTTTAAAAAAATATACAATGAAAAAAAGAAATAAAGAAAATGACAGTGTTTATGGACAAATATGTGTTAAATTTATGGAAAAAAAACAAATTGTGAAAATAACTTAGAGCTACTTTTGCTAGAAACATATAACCTATTAGGTGGATACATGGGAAAAGAGCTATGTTCGCTTTGAACATTATAGGATGGGTTGAAACACTCCAAATGGATGTATTTGATTTAAAATGACATATACTTATACATATTACTTAGCTACTCAATACATTTGTTTAACATAGTAGCCTTCTCAAGATGACTATGTATACAACACCAAATCAACACAAGTAGAATAATTTAAACTTATTTTATACATCATTTTAAAAATTAAATATATGTCTTAAACACTAAAACAAGGAAATATGCAATTTTTTTATGAATAATTATAATGACCTAAATTATAATGTATCGATATTGAGTTTTTTAAAATCTGAAATTCTAAAATATGACGCATTGATATCATAATATGTTGTTTAAAAAAATATACAATGAAAAAAAGAAATAAAGAAAATGACAGTTTTTATGGACAAATATGTGTTAAATTTATGGAAAAAAAAACCAAATTGTGAAAATAACTTAGAGCTAATTTTGCTAGAAACATATAACCTATTAGATGGATACATGGGAAAAGAGCTATGTTTGCTTTGAACATTATAGGATGGGATGAAACACCCCTAATGTATGTATTTGATTTAAAATGACATATACTTATACATATTACTTAGCTACTCAATGCATTTGTTTAACATAGTAGCCTTCTCAAGATGACTATGTATACAACACCAAATCAACACAAGTAGAATAATTTAAACTTATTTTATACATCATTTTAAAAATTAAATATATGTCTTAAACACTAAAACAAGGAAATATGCAATTTTTTTATGAATAATTATAATGACCTAAATTATAATGTATCGATATTGAGTTTTTTAAAATCTGAAATTCTAAAATATGAGGCATTGATATCATAATATGTTGTTAAAAAAAATATACAATGAAAAAAAGAAATAAAGAAAATGGCAGTTTTTATGGACAAATATGTGTTAAATTTATGAAAAAAAAACAAATTGTGAAAATAAGTTAGAGCTAATTTTGCTAGAAACATATAACCTATTAGATGGATACATGGGAAAAGAGCTATTTTGCTTTGAACATTATAGGATGGGATGAAACACTCGTAATGTATGTTTTGATTTAAAATGACATATACTTATACATATTACTTAGCTACTCAATGCATTTGTTTAACATAGTAGCCTTCTCAAGGTGACTATGTATACTACACCAAATAAACACAAGTAGAATAATTTATACTTATTTTATACATCATTTTCAAAATGAAATATATGTGTTAAACACTAAAACAAGAAACTATGCAATTTTTTATGAATAATTATATTGACCTAAATTATAATGTATCGATATTGAGTTTTTTAAAATCTGAAATTCTAAAATATGACGCATTAATATCATAATATGTTGTTTAAAAAAAATTACAATGAAAAAAGAAATAAAGAAAATGACAGTTTTTATGGACAAATATATGTTAAATTTATGGAAAAAAAACAAATTGTGAAAATAACGTAGAGCTACTTTTGCTAGAAACATATAACCTATTAGGTGGATACATGGGAAAAGAGCTATGTTCGCTTTGAACATTATAGGATGGGATGAAACACTCCAAATGGATGTATTTGATTTAAAATGACATATACTTATACATATTACTTAGCTACTCAATGCATTTGTTTAACATAGTAGCCTTCTCAAGATGACTATGTATACAACACCAAATCAACACAAGTAGAATAATTTAAACTTATTTTATACATCATTTTAAAAATTAAATATATGTCTTAAACACTAAAACAAGGAAATATGCAATTTTTTTATGAATAATTATAATGACCTAAATTATAATGTATCGATATTGAGTTTTTTAAAATCTGAAATTCTAAAATATGACGCATTGATATCATAATTTGTTGTTTAAAAAAATATACAATGAAAAAAAGAAATAAAGAAAATGAAGTTTTAATGGACAAATATGTGTTAAATTTATGGAAAAAAAAAAAAATTGTGAAAATAACTTAGAGCTAATTTTGCTAGAAACATATAACCTATTAGATGGATACATGGGAAACGAGCTATGTTTGCTTTGAACATTATAGGATGGGATGAAACACCCCTAATGTATGTATTTGATTTAAAATGACATATACTTATACATATTACTTAGCTACTCAATGCATTTGTTTAACATAGTAGCCTTCTCAAGATGACTATGTATACAACACCAAATCAACACAAGTAGAATAATTTAAACTTATTTTATACATCATTTTAAAAATTAAATATATGTCTTAAACACTAAAACAAGGAAATATGCAATTTTTTTATGAATAATTATAATGACCTAAATTATAATGTATCGATATTGAGTTTTTTAAAATCTGAAATTCTAAAATATGACGCATTGATATCATAATTTGTTGTTTAAAAAAATATACAATGAAAAAAAGAAATAAAGAAAATGACAGTGTTTATGGACAAATATGTGTTAAATTTATGGAAAAAAAACAAATTGTGAAAATAACGTAGAGCTACTTTTGCTAGAAACATATAACCTATTAGGTGGATACATGGGAAAAGAGCTATGTTCGCTTTGAACATTATAGGATGGGATGAAACACCCCTAATGTATGTATTTGATTTAAAATGACATATACTTATACATATTACTTAGCTACTCAATGCATTTGTTTAACATAGTAGCCTTCTCAAGATGACTATGTATACAACACCAAATCAACACAAGTAGAATAATTTAAACTTATTTTATACATCATTTTAAAAATTAAATATATGTCTTAAACACTAAAACAAGGAAATATGCAATTTTTTTATGAATAATTATAATGACCTAAATTATAATGTATCGATATTGAGTTTTTTAAAATCTGAAATTCTAAAATATGACGCATTGATATCATAATATGTTGTTTAAAAAAATATACAATGAAAAAAAGAAATAAAGAAAATGACAGTTTTAATGGACAAATATGTGTTAAATTTATGGAAAAAAAAACCAAATTGTGAAAATAACTTAGAGCTAATTTTGCTAGAAACATATAACCTATTAGATGGATACATGGGAAAAGAGCTATGTTTGCTTTGAACATTATAGGATGGGATGAAACACCCCTAATGTATGTATTTGATTTAAAATGACATATACTTATACATATTACTTAGCTACTCAATGCATTTGTTTAACATAGTAGCCTTCTCAAGATGACTATGTATACAACACCAAATCAACACAAGTAGAATAATTTAAACTTATTTTATACATCATTTTAAAAATTAAATATATGTCTTAAACACTAAAACAAGGAAATATGCAATTTTTTTATGAATAATTATAATGACCTAAATTATAATGTATCGATATTGAGTTTTTTAAAATCTGAAATTCTAAAATATGAGGCATTGATATCATAATATGTTGTTTAAAAAAATATACAATGAAAAAAAGAAATAAAGAAAATGACAGTTTTTATGGACAAATATGTGTTAAATTTATGAAAAAAAAAAAAAATTGTGAAAATAAGTTAGAGCTAATTTTGCTAGAAACATATAACCTATTAGATGGATACATGGGAAAAGAGCTATTTTGCTTTGAACATTATAGGATGGGATGAAACACTCGTAATGTATGTATTTGATTTAAAATGACATATACTTATACATATTACTTAGCTACTCAATGCATTTGTTTAACATAGTAGCCTTCTCAAGATGACTATGTATACTACACCAAATAAACACAAGTAGAATAATTTATACTTATTTTATACATCATTTTCAAAATTAAATATATGTGTTAAACACTAAAACAAGAAATATGCAATTTTTTATGAATAATTATATTGACCTAAATTATAATGTATCGATATTGAGTTTTTTAAAATCTGAAATTCTAAAATATGACGCATTGATATCATAATATGTTGTTTAAAAAAAATTACAATGAAAAAAAGAAATAAAGAAAATGACAGTGTTTATGGACAAATATGTGTTAAATTTATGGAAAAAAAACAAATTGTGAAAATAACGTAGAGCTACTTTTGCTAGAAACATATAACCTATTAGGTGGATACATGGGAAAAGAGCTATGTTCGCTTTGAACATTATAGGATGGGATGAAACACTCCAAATGGATGTATTTGATTTAAAATGACATATACTTATACATATTACTTAGCTACTCAATGCATTTGTTTAACATAGTAGCCTTCTCAAGATGACTATGTATACAACACCAAATCAACACAAGTAGAATAATTTAAACTTATTTTATACATCATTTTAAAAATTAAATATATGTCTTAAACACTAAAACAAGGAAATATGCAATTTTTTTATGAATAATTATAATGACCTAAATTATAATGTATCGATATTGAGTTTTTTAAAATCTGAAATTCTAAAATATGACGCATTGATATCATAATATGTTGTTTAAAAAAATATACAATGAAAAAAAGAAATAAAGAAAATGACAGTTTTAATGGACAAATATGTGTTAAATTTATGGAAAAAAAAACCAAATTGTGAAAATAACTTAGAGCTAATTTTGCTAGAAACATATAACCTATTAGATGGATACATGGGAAAAGAGCTATGTTTGCTTTGAACATTATAGGATGGGATGAAACACCCCTAATGTATGTATTTGATTTAAAATGACATATACTTATACATATTACTTAGCTACTCAATGCATTTGTTTAACATAGTAGCCTTCTCAAGATGACTATGTATACAACACCAAATCAACACAAGTAGAATAATTTAAACTTATTTTATACATCATTTTAAAAATTAAATATATGTCTTAAACACTAAAACAAGGAAATATGCAATTTTTTATGAATAATTATAATGACCTAAATTATAATGGATAGATATTGAGTTTTTTAAAATCTGAAATTCTAAAATATGAGGCATTGATATCATAATATGTTGTTAAAAAAAATATACAATGAAAAAAAGAAATAAAGAAAATGGCAGTTTTTATGGACAAATATGTGTTAAATTTATGAAAAAAAAAACAAATTGTGAAAATAAGTTAGAGCTAATTTTGCTAGAAACATATAACCTATTAGATGGATACGTGGGAAAAGAGTTATTTTGCTTTGAACATTATAGGATGGGATGAAACACTCGTAATGTATGTATTTGATTTAAAATGACATATACTTATACATATTACTTAGCTACTCAATGCATTTGTTTAACATAGTAGTCTTCTCAAGGTGACTATGTATACTACACCAAATAAACACAAGTAGAATAATTTATACTTATTTTATACATCATTTTCAAAATGAAATATATGTGTTAAACACTAAAACAAGAAACTATGCAATTTTTTATGAATAATTATATTGACCTAAATTATAATGTATCGATATTGAGTTTTTTAAAATCTGAAATTCTAAAATATGACGCATTAATATCATAATATGTTGTTTAAAAAAAACTTACAATGAAAAAAGAAATAAAGAAAATGACAGTTTTTATGGACAAATATATGTTAAATTTATGGAAAAAAAACAAATTGTGAAAATAACGTAGAGCTACTTTTGCTAGAAACATATAACCTATTAGGTGGATACATGGGAAAAGAGCTATGTTCGCTTTGAACATTATAGGATGGGTTGAAACACTCCAAATGGATGTATTTGATTTAAAATGACATATACTTATACATATTACTTAGCTACTCAATGCATTTGTTTAACATAGTAGCCTTCTCAAGATGACTATGTATACAACACCAAATCAACACAAGTAGAATAATTTAAACTTATTTTATACATCATTTTAAAAATTAAATATATGTCTTAAACACTAAAACAAGGAAATATGCAATTTTTTTATGAATAATTATAATGACCTAAATTATAATGTATCGATATTGAGTTTTTTAAAATCTGAAATTCTAAAATATGACGCATTGATATCATAATATGTTGTTTAAAAAAATATACAATGAAAAAAAGAAATAAAGAAAATGACAGTTTTAATGGACAAATATGTGTTAAATTTATGGAAAAAAAAACCAAATTGTGAAAATAACTTAGAGCTAATTTTGCTAGAAACATATAACCTATTAGATGGATACATGGGAAAAGAGCTATGTTTGCTTTGAACATTATAGGATGGGATGAAACACCCCTAATGTATGTATTTGATTTAAAATGACATATACTTATACATATTACTTAGCTACTCAATGCATTTGTTTAACATAGTAGCCTTCTCAAGATGACTATGTATACAACACCAAATCAACACAAGTAGAATAATTTAAACTTATTTTATACATCATTTTAAAAATTAAATATATGTCTTAAACACTAAAACAAGGAAATATGCAATTTTTTTATGAATAATTATAATGACCTAAATTATAATGGATAGATATTGAGTTTTTTAAAATCTGAAATTCTAAAATATGAGGCATTGATATCATAATATGTTGTTAAAAAAAATATACAATGAAAAAAAGAAATAAAGAAAATGGCAGTTTTTATGGACAAATATGTGTTAAATTTATGAAAAAAAAACAAATTGTGAAAATAAGTTAGAGCTAATTTTGCTAGAAACATATAACCTATTAGATGGATACGTGGGAAAAGAGTTATTTTGCTTTGAACATTATAGGATGGGATGAAACACTCGTAATGTATGTTTTTGATTTAAAATGACATATACTTATACATATTACTTAGCTACTCAATGCATTTGTTTAACATAGTAGTCTTCTCAAGGTGACTATGTATACTACACCAAATAAACACAAGTAGAATAATTTATACTTATTTTATTCATCATTTTCAAAATGAAATATATGTGTTAAACACTAAAACAAGAAACTATGCAATTTTTTATGAATAATTATATTGACCTAAATTATAATGTATCGATATTTGAGTTTTTTAAAATCTGAAATTCTAAAATATTACGCATTAATATCATAATATGTTGTTTAAAAAAAACTTACAATGAAAAATAGAAATAAAGAAAATGACAGTTTTTATGGACAAATATATGTTAAATTTATGGAAAAAAAACAAATTGTGAAAATAACGTAGAGCTACTTTTGCTAGAAACATATAACCTATTAGGTGGATACATGGGAAAAGAGCTATGTTCGCTTTGAACATTATAGGATGGGTTGAAACACTCCAAATGGATGTATTTGATTTAAAATGACATATACTTATACATATTACTTAGCTACTCAATACATTTGTTTAACATAGTAGCCTTCTCAAGATGACTATGTATACAACACCAAATCAACACAAGTAGAATAATTTAAACTTATTTTATACATCATTTTAAAAATTAAATATATGTCTTAAACACTAAAACAAGGAAATATGCAATTTTTTTATGAATAATTATAATGACCTAAATTATAATGTATCGATATTGAGTTTTTTAAAATCTGAAATTCTAAAATATGACGCATTGATATCATAATTTGTTGTTTAAAAAAATATACAATGAAAAAAAGAAATAAAGAAAATGACAGTTTTAATGGACAAATATGTGTTAAATTTATGGAAAAAAAAACCAAATTGTGAAAATAACTTAGAGCTAATTTTGCTAGAAACATATAACCTATTAGATGGATACATGGGAAAAGAGCTATGTTTGCTTTGAACATTATAGGATGGGATGAAACACCCCTAATGTATGTATTTGATTTAAAATGACATATACTTATACATATTACTTAGCTACTCAATGCATTTGTTTAACATAGTAGCCTTCTCAAGATGACTATGTATACAACACCAAATCAACACAAGTAGAATAATTTAAACTTATTTTATACATCATTTTAAAAATTAAATATATGTCTTAAACACTAAAACAAGGAAATATGCAATTTTTTTATGAATAATTATAATGACCTAAATTATAATGGATAGATATTGAGTTTTTTAAAATCTGAAATTCTAAAATATGAGGCATTGATATCATAATATGTTGTTAAAAAAAATATACAATGAAAAAAAGAAATAAAGAAAATGGCAGTTTTTATGGACAAATATGTGTTAAATTATGAAAAAAAAACAAATTGTGAAAATAAGTTAGAGCTAATTTTGCTAGAAACATATAACCTATTAGATGGATACGTGGGAAAAGAGTTATTTTGCTTTGAACATTATAGGATGGGATGAAACACTCGTAATGTATGTTTTTGATTTAAAATGACATATACTTATACATATTACTTAGCTACTCAATGCATTTGTTTAACATAGTAGTCTTCTCAAGGTGACTATGTATACTACACCAAATAAACACAAGTAGAATAATTTATACTTATTTTATACATCATTTTCAAAATGAAATATATGTGTTAAACACTAAAACAAGAAACTATGCAATTTTTTATGAATAATTATATTGACCTAAATTATAATGTATCGATATTGAGTTTTTTAAAATCTGAAATTCTAAAATATGCGCATTAATATCATAATATGTTGTTTAAAAAAAACTACAATGAAAAAAAGAAATAAAGAAAATGACAGTTTTTATGGACAAATATATGTTAAATTTATGGAAAAAAAACAAATTGTGAAAATAACGTAGAGCTACTTTTGCTAGAAACATATAACCTATTAGGTGGATACATGGGAAAAGAGCTATGTTCGCTTTGAACATTATAGGATGGGTTGAAACACTCCAAATGGATGTATTTGATTTAAAATGACATATACTTATACATATTACTTAGCTACTCAATACATTTGTTTAACATAGTAGCCTTCTCAAGATGACTATGTATACAACACCAAATCAACACAAGTAGAATAATTTAAACTTATTTTATACATCATTTTAAAAATTAAATATATGTCTTAAACACTAAAACAAGGAAATATGCAATTTTTTTATGAATAATTATAATGACCTAAATTATAATGTATCGATATTGAGTTTTTTAAAATCTGAAATTCTAAAATATGACGCATTGATATCATAATTTGTTGTTTAAAAAAATATACAATGAAAAAAAGAAATAAAGAAAATGACAGTTTTAATGGACAAATATGTGTTAAATTTATGGAAAAAAAAACCAAATTGTGAAAATAACTTAGAGCTAATTTTGCTAGAAACATATAACCTATTAGATGGATACATGGGAAAAGAGCTATGTTTGCTTTGAACATTATAGGATGGGATGAAACACCCCTAATGTATGTATTTGATTTAAAATGACATATACTTATACATATTACTTAGCTACTCAATGCATTTGTTTAACATAGTAGCCTTCTCAAGATGACTATGTATACAACACCAAATCAACACAAGTAGAATAATTTAAACTTATTTTATACATCATTTTAAAAATTAAATATATGTCTTAAACACTAAAACAAGGAAATATGCAATTTTTTTATGAATAATTATAATGACCTAAATTATAATGTATCGATATTGAGTTTTTTAAAATCTGAAATTCTAAAATATGACGCATTGATATCATAATTTGTTGTTTAAAAAAATATACAATGAAAAAAAGAAATAAAGAAAATGACAGTTTTAATGGACAAATATGTGTTAAATTTATGGAAAAAAAAACCAAATTGTGAAAATAACTTAGAGCTAATTTTGCTAGAAACATATAACCTATTAGATGGATACATGGGAAAAGAGCTATGTTTGCTTTGAACATTATAGGATGGGATGAAACACCCCTAATGTATGTATTTGATTTAAAATGACATATACTTATACATATTACTTAGCTACTCAATGCATTTGTTTAACATAGTAGCCTTCTCAAGATGACTATGTATACAACACCAAATCAACACAAGTAGAATAATTTAAACTTATTTTATACATCATTTTAAAAATTAAATATATGTCTTAAACACTAAAACAAGGAAATATGCAATTTTTTTATGAATAATTATAATGACCTAAATTATAATGTATCGATATTGAGTTTTTTAAAATCTGAAATTCTAAAATATGACGCATTGATATCATAATTTGTTGTTTAAAAAAATATACAATGAAAAAAAGAAATAAAGAAAATGACAGTGTTTATGGACAAATATGTGTTAAATTTATGGAAAAAAAACAAATTGTGAAAATAACGTAGAGCTACTTTTGCTAGAAACATATAACCTATTAGATGGATACATGGGAAAAGAGCTATGTTTGCTTTGAACATTATAGGATGGGATGAAACACTCGTAATGTATGTATTTGATTTAAAATGACATATACTTATACATATTACTTAGCTACTCAATGCATTTGTTTAACATAGTAGCCTTCTCAAGATGACTATGTATACAACACCAAATCAACACAAGTAGAATAATTTAAACTTATTTTATACATCATTTTAAAAATTAAATATATGTCTTAAACACTAAAACAAGGAAATATGCAATTTTTTTATGAATAATTATAATGACCTAAATTATAATGTATCGATATTGAGTTTTTTAAAATCTGAAATTCTAAAATATGACGCATTGATATCATAATTTGTTGTTTAAAAAAATATACAATGAAAAAAAGAAATAAAGAAAATGACAGTGTTTATGGACAAATATGTGTTAAATTTATGGAAAAAAAACAAATTGTGAAAATAACGTAGAGCTACTTTTGCTAGAAACATATAACCTATTAGGTGGATACATGGGAAAAGAGCTATGTTCGCTTTGAACATTATAGGATGGGTTGAAACACTCCAAATGGATGTATTTGATTTAAAATGACATATACTTATACATATTACTTAGCTACTCAATGCATTTGTTTAACATAGTAGCCTTCTCAAGATGACTATGTATACAACACCAAATCAACACAAGTAGAATAATTTAAACTTATTTTATACATCATTTTAAAAATTAAATATATGTCTTAAACACTAAAACAAGGAAATATGCAATTTTTTTATGAATAATTATAATGACCTAAATTATAATGTATCGATATTGAGTTTTTTAAAATCTGAAATTCTAAAATATGACGCATTGATATCATAATTTGTTGTTTAAAAAAATATACAATGAAAAAAAGAAATAAAGAAAATGACAGTGTTTATGGACAAATATGTGTTAAATTTATGGAAAAAAAAACAAATTGTGAAAATAACTTAGAGCTAATTTTGCTAGAAACATATAACCTATTAGATGGATACATGGGAAAAGAGCTATGTTTGCTTTGAACATTATAGGATGGGATGAAACACCCCTAATGTATGTATTTGATTTAAAATGACATATACTTATACATATTACTTAGCTACTCAATGCATTTGTTTAACATAGTAGCCTTCTCAAGATGACTATGTATACAACACCAAATCAACACAAGTAGAATAATTTAAACTTATTTTATACATCATTTTAAAAATTAAATATATGTCTTAAACACTAAAACAAGGAAATATGCAATTTTTTTATGAATAATTATAATGACCTAAATTATAATGGATAGATATTGAGTTTTTTAAAATCTGAAATTCTAAAATATGAGGCATTGATATCATAATATGTTGTTAAAAAAAATATACAATGAAAAAAAGAAATAAAGAAAATGGCAGTTTTTATGGACAAATATGTGTTAAATTTATGAAAAAAAAAACAAATTGTGAAAATAAGTTAGAGCTAATTTTGCTAGAAACATATAACCTATTAGATGGATACGTGGGAAAAGAGTTATTTTGCTTTGAACATTATAGGATGGGATGAAACACTCGTAATGTATGTTTTTGATTTAAAATGACATATACTTATACATATTACTTAGCTACTCAATGCATTTGTTTAACATAGTAGTCTTCTCAAGGTGACTATGTATACTACACCAAATAAACACAAGTAGAATAATTTATACTTATTTTATTCATCATTTTCAAAATGAAATATATGTGTTAAACACTAAAACAAGAAACTATGCAATTTTTTATGAATAATTATATTGACCTAAATTATAATGTATCGATATTGAGTTTTTTAAAATCTGAAATTCTAAAATATGACGCATTAATATCATAATATGTTGTTTAAAAAAAACTTACAATGAAAAATAGAAATAAAGAAAATGACAGTTTTTATGGACAAATATATGTTAAATTTATGGAAAAAAAAACAAATTGTGAAAATAACGTAGAGCTACTTTTGCTAGAAACATATAACCTATTAGGTGGATACATGGGAAAAGAGCTATGTTCGCTTTGAACATTATAGGATGGGTTGAAACACTCCAAATGGATGTATTTGATTTAAAATGACATATACTTATACATATTACTTAGCTACTCAATGCATTTGTTTAACATAGTAGCCTTCTCAAGATGACTATGTATACAACACCAAATCAACACAAGTAGAATAATTTAAACTTATTTTATACATCATTTTAAAAATTAAATATATGTCTTAAACACTAAAACAAGGAAATATGCAATTTTTTTATGAATAATTATAATGACCTAAATTATAATGTATCGATATTGAGTTTTTTAAAATCTGAAATTCTAAAATATGACGCATTGATATCATAATTTGTTGTTTAAAAAAATATACAATGAAAAAAAGAAATAAAGAAAATGACAGTTTTAATGGACAAATATGTGTTAAATTTATGGAAAAAAAACCAAATTGTGAAAATAACTTAGAGCTAATTTTGCTAGAAACATATAACCTATTAGATGGATACATGGGAAAAGAGCTATGTTTGCTTTGAACATTATAGGATGGGATGAAACACCCCTAATGTATGTATTTGATTTAAAATGACATATACTTATACATATTACTTAGCTACTCAATGCATTTGTTTAACATAGTAGCCTTCTCAAGATGACTATGTATACAACACCAAATCAACACAAGTAGAATAATTTAAACTTATTTTATACATCATTTTAAAAATTAAATATATGTCTTAAACACTAAAACAAGGAAATATGCAATTTTTTTATGAATAATTATAATGACCTAAATTATAATGTATCGATATTGAGTTTTTTAAAATCTGAAATTCTAAAATATGACGCATTGATATCATAATATGTTGTTTAAAAAAATATACAATGAAAAAAAGAAATAAAGAAAATGACAGTTTTTATGGACAAATATGTGTTAAATTTATGGAAAAAAAAACAAATTGTGAAAATAACGTAGAGCTAATTTTGCTAGAAACATATAACCTATTAGATGGATACATGGGAAAAGAGCTATGTTTGCTTTGAACATTATAGGATGGGATGAAACACTCCTAATGTATGTATTTGATTTAAAATGACATATACTTATACATATTACTTAGCTACTCAATGCATTTGTTTAACATAGTAGCCTTCTCAAGATGACTATGTATACAACACCAAATCAACACAAGTAGAATAATTTAAACTTATTTTATACATCATTTTAAAAATTAAATATATGTCTTAAACACTAAAACAAGGAAATATGCAATTTTTTATGAATAATTATAATGACCTAAATTATAATGTATCGATATTGAGTTTTTTAAAATCTGAAATTCTAAAATATGACGCATTGATATCATAATATGTTGTTTAAAAAAATATACAATGAAAAAAAGAAATAAAGAAAATGACAGTTTTTATGGACAAATATGTGTTAAATTTATGGAAAAAAAAAAAATTGTGAAAATAACTTAGAGCTAATTTTGCTAGAAACATATAACCTATTAGATGGATACATGGGAAAAGAGCTATGTTTGCTTTGAACATTATAGGATGGGATGAAACACTCCTAATGTATGTATTTGATTTAAAATGACATATACTTATACATATTACTTAGCTACTCAATGCATTTGTTTAACATAGTAGCCTTCTCAAGATGACTATGTATACAACACCAAATCAACACAAGTAGAATAATTTAAACTTATTTTATACATCATTTTAAAAATTAAATATATGTCTTAAACACTAAAACAAGGAAATATGCAATTTTTTATGAATAATTTTAATGACCTAAATTATAATGTATCGATATTGAGTTTTTTAAAATCTGAAATTCTAAAATATGACGCATTGATATCATAATATGTTGTTTAAAAAAATATACAATGAAAAAAAGAAATAAAGAAAATGACAGTTTTTATGGACAAATATGTGTTAAATTTATGGAAAAAAAAACAAATTGTGAAAATAACGTAGAGCTAATTTTGCTAGAAACATATAACCTATTAGATG
Source organism: Lathyrus oleraceus (assembly GCF_024323335.1). Classification (NCBI taxonomy): domain Eukaryota; kingdom Viridiplantae; phylum Streptophyta; class Magnoliopsida; order Fabales; family Fabaceae; genus Lathyrus; species Lathyrus oleraceus. Next base: position 56,147 of record NW_026112491.1, read on the forward strand.
GATACATGGGAAAAGAGCTATGTTGCTTTGAACATTATAGGATGGGATGAAACACCCTAATGTATGTATTTGATTTAAAATGACATATACTTATACATATTACTTAGCTACTCAATGCATTTGTTTAACATAGTAGCCTTCTCAAGATGACTATGTATACAACACCAAATCAACACAAGTAGAATAATTTAAACTTATTTTATACATCATTTTAAAAATTAAATATATGTCTTAAACACTAAAACAAGGAAATATGCAATTTTTTATGAATAATTATAATGACCTAAATTATAATGTATCGATATTGAGTTTTTTAAAATCTGAAATTCTAAAATATGACGCATTGATATCATAATATGTTGTTTAAAAAAATTACAATGAAAAAAAGAAATAAAGAAAATGACAGTTTTTATGGACAAATATGTGTTAAATTTATGGAAAAAAAACAAATTGTGAAAATAACGTAGAGCTACTTTTGCTAGAAACATATAACCTATTAGATGGATACATGGGAAAAGAGCTATGTTTGCTTTGAACTTTATAGGATGGGATGAAACACTCCAAATGGATGTATTTGAATTAAAAGGACATATACTTATACATATTACTTAGCTACTCAATGCATTTGTTTAACATAGTAGCCTTCTCAAGATGACTATGTATACAACACCAAATCAACACAAGTAGAATAATTTAAACTTATTTTATACATCATTTTAAAAATTAAATATATGTCTTAAACACTAAAACAAGGAAATATGCAATTTTTTTATGAATAATTATAATGACCTAAATTATAATGTATCGATATTGAGTTTTTTAAAATCTGAAATTCTAAAATATGACGCATTGATATCATAATATGTTGTTTAAAAAAATATACAATGAAAAAAAGAAATAAAGAAAATGACAGTTTTTATGGACAAATATGTGTTAAATTTATGGAAAAAAAAACAAATTGTGAAAATAACTTAGAGCTAATTTTGCTAGAAACATATAACCTATTAGATGGATACATGGGAAAAGAGCTATGTTTGCTTTGAACATTATAGGATGGGATGAAACACCCCTAATGTATGTATTTGATTTAAAATGACATATACTTATACATATTACTTAGCTACTCAATGCATTTGTTTAACATAGTAGCCTTCTCAAGATGACTATGTATACAACACCAAATCAACACAAGTAGAATAATTTAAACTTATTTTATACATCATTTTAAAAATTAAATATATGTCTTAAACACTAAAACAAGGAAATATGCAATTTTTTTATGAATAATTATAATGACCTAAATTATAATGTATAGATATTGAGTTTTTTAAAATCTGAAATTCTAAAATATGAGGCATTGATATCATAATATGTTGTTAAAAAAATATACAATGAAAAAAAGAAATAAAGAAAATGGCAGTTTTTATGGACAAATATGTGTTAAATTTATGAAAAAAAAAACAAATTGTGAAAATAAGTTAGAGCTAATTTTGCTAGAAACATATAACCTATTAGATGGATACGTGGGAAAAGAGTTATTTTGCTTTGAACATTATAGGATGGGATGAAACACTCGTAATGTATGTTTTGATTTAAAATGACATATACTTATACATATTACTTAGCTACTCAATGCATTTGTTTAACATAGTAGTCTTCTCAAGGTGACTATGTATACTACACCAAATAAACACAAGTAGAATAATTTATACTTATTTTATACATCATTTTCAAAATGAAATATATGTGTTAAACACTAAAACAAGAAACTATGCAATTTTTTATGAATAATTATATTGACCTAAATTATAATGTATCGATATTGAGTTTTTTAAAATCTGAAATTCTAAAATATGACGCATTAATATCATAATATGTTGTTTAAAAAAAATTACAATGAAAAAAAGAAATAAAGAAAATGACAGTTTTTATGGACAAATATATGTTAAATTTATGGAAAAAAAACAAATTGTGAAAATAACGTAGAGCTACTTTTGCTAGAAACATATAACCTATTAGGTGGATACATGGGAAAAGAGCTATGTTCGCTTTGAACATTATAGGATGGGTGAAACACTCCAAATGGATGTATTTGATTTAAAATGACATATACTTATACATATTACTTAGCTACTCAATGCATTTGTTTAACATAGTAGCCTTCTCAAGATGACTATGTATACAACACCAAATCAACACAAGTAGAATAATTTAAACTTATTTTATACATCATTTTAAAAATTAAATATATGTCTTAAACACTAAAACAAGGAAATATGCAATTTTTTTATGAATAATTATAATGACCTAAATTATAATGTATCGATATTGAGTTTTTTAAAATCTGAAATTCTAAAATATGACGCATTGATATCATAATTTGTTGTTTAAAAAAATATACAATGAAAAAAAGAAATAAAGAAAATGACAGTTTTAATGGACAAATATGTGTTAAATTTATGGAAAAAAAAACCAAATTGTGAAAATAACTTAGAGCTAATTTTGCTAGAAACATATAACCTATTAGATGGATACATGGGAAAAGAGCTATGTTTGCTTTGAACATTATAGGATGGGATGAAACACCCCTAATGTATGTATTTGATTTAAAATGACATATACTTATACATATTACTTAGCTACTCAATGCATTTGTTTAACATAGTAGCCTTCTCAAGATGACTATGTATACAACACCAAATCAACACAAGTAGAATAATTTAAACTTATTTTATACATCATTTTAAAAATTAAATATATGTCTTAAACACTAAAACAAGGAAATATGCAATTTTTTTATGAATAATTATAATGACCTAAATTATAATGGATAGATATTGAGTTTTTTAAAATCTGAAATTCTAAAATATGAGGCATTGATATCATAATATGTTGTTAAAAAAATATACAATGAAAAAAAGAAATAAAGAAAATGGCAGTTTTTATGGACAAATATGTGTTAAATTTATGAAAAAAAAAACAAATTGTGAAAATAAGTTAGAGCTAATTTTGCTAGAAACATATAACCTATTAGATGGATACGTGGGAAAAGAGTTATTTTGCTTTGAACATTATAGGATGGGATGAAACACTCGTAATGTATGTTTTTGATTTAAAATGACATATACTTATACATATTACTTAGCTACTCAATGCATTTGTTTAACATAGTAGTCTTCTCAAGGTGACTATGTATACTACACCAAATAAACACAAGTAGAATAATTTATACTTATTTTATTCATCATTTTCAAAATGAAATATATGTGTTAAACACTAAAACAAGAAACTATGCAATTTTTTATGAATAATTATATTGACCTAAATTATAATGTATCGATATTTGAGTTTTTTAAAATCTGAAATTCTAAAATATTCCGCATTAATATCATAATATGTTGTTTAAAAAAAACTTACAATGAAAAAAGAAATAAAGAAAATGACAGTTTTTATGGACAAATATATGTTAAATTTATGGAAAAAAAACAAATTGTGAAAATAACGTAGAGCTACTTTTGCTAGAAACATATAACCTATTAGGTGGATACATGGGAAAAGAGCTATGTTCGCTTTGAACATTATAGGATGGGTTGAAACACTCCAAATGGATGTATTTGATTTAAAATGACATATACTTATACATATTACTTAGCTACTCAATACATTTGTTTAACATAGTAGCCTTCTCAAGATGACTATGTATACAACACCAAATCAACACAAGTAGAATAATTTAAACTTATTTTATACATCATTTTAAAAATTAAATATATGTCTTAAACACTAAAACAAGGAAATATGCAATTTTTTTATGAATAATTATAATGACCTAAATTATAATGTATCGATATTGAGTTTTTTAAAATCTGAAATTCTAAAATATGACGCATTGATATCATAATTTGTTGTTTAAAAAAATATACAATGAAAAAAAGAAATAAAGAAAATGACAGTTTTAATGGACAAATATGTGTTAAATTTATGGAAAAAAAAACCAAATTGTGAAAATAACTTAGAGCTAATTTTGCTAGAAACATATAACCTATTAGATGGATACATGGGAAAAGAGCTATGTTTGCTTTGAACATTATAGGATGGGATGAAACACCCCTAATGTATGTATTTGATTTAAAATGACATATACTTATACATATTACTTAGCTACTCAATGCATTTGTTTAACATAGTAGCCTTCTCAAGATGACTATGTATACAACACCAAATCAACACAAGTAGAATAATTTAAACTTATTTTATACATCATTTTAAAAATTAAATATATGTCTTAAACACTAAAACAAGGAAATATGCAATTTTTTTATGAATAATTATAATGACCTAAATTATAATGTATCGATATTGAGTTTTTTAAAATCTGAAATTCTAAAATATGACGCATTGATATCATAATATGTTGTTTAAAAAAATATACAATGAAAAAAAGAAATAAAGAAAATGACAGTTTTTATGGACAAATATGTGTTAAATTTATGGAAAAAAAAACCAAATTGTGAAAATAACTTAGAGCTAATTTTGCTAGAAACATATAACCTATTAGATGGATACATGGGAAAAGAGCTATTTTGCTTTGAACATTATAGGATGGGATGAAACACCCCTAATGTATGTATTTGATTTAAAATGACATATACTTATACATATTACTTAGCTACTCAATGCATTTGTTTAACATAGTAGCCTTCTCAAGATGACTATGTATACAACACCAAATCAACACAAGTAGAATAATTTAAACTTATTTTATACATCATTTTAAAAATTAAATATATGTCTTAAACACTAAAACAAGGAAATATGCAATTTTTTATGAATAATTATAATGACCTAAATTATAATGTATCGATATTGAGTTTTTTAAAATCTGAAATTCTAAAATATGAGGCATTGATATCATAATATGTTGTTAAAAAAAATATACAATGAAAAAAAGAAATAAAGAAAATGACAGTTTTTATGGACAAATATGTGTTAAATTTATGAAAAAAAAAACAAATTGTGAAAATAAGTTAGAGCTAATTTTGCTAGAAACATATAACCTATTAGATGGATACATGGGAAAAGAGCTATTTTGCTTTGAACATTATAGGATGGGATGAAACACTCGTAATGTATGTTTTGATTTAAAATGACATATACTTATACATATTACTTAGCTACTCAATGCATTTGTTTAACATAGTAGCCTTCTCAAGGTGACTATGTATACTACACCAAATAAACACAAGTAGAATAATTTATACTTATTTTATACATCATTTTCAAAATTAAATATATGTGTTAAACACTAAAACAAGAAACTATGCAATTTTTTATGAATAATTATATTGACCTAAATTATAATGTATCGATATTGAGTTTTTTAAAATCTGAAATTCTAAAATATGACGCATTGATATCATAATATGTTGTTTAAAAAAAACTTACAATGAAAAAAAGAAATAAAGAAAATGACAGTTTTTATGGACAAATATGTGTTAAATTTATGGAAAAAAAAACAATTGTGAAAATAACGTAGAGCTACTTTTGCTAGAAACATATAACCTATTAGGTGGATACATGGGAAAAGAGCTATGTTCGCTTTGAACATTATAGGATGGGAAAACACTCCAAATGGATGTATTTGATTTAAAATGACATATACTTATACATATTACTTAGCTACTCAATGCATTTGTTTAACATAGTAGCCTTCTCAAGATGACTATGTATACAACACCAAATCAACACAAGTAGAATAATTTAAACTTATTTTATACATCATTTTAAAAATTAAATATATGTCTTAAACACTAAAACAAGGAAATATGCAATTTTTTTATGAATAATTATAATGACCTAAATTATAATGTATCGATATTGAGTTTTTTAAAATCTGAAATTCTAAAATATGACGCATTGATATCATAATTTGTTGTTTAAAAAAATATACAATGAAAAAAAGAAATAAAGAAAATGACAGTTTTAATGGACAAATATGTGTTAAATTTATGGAAAAAAAAACCAAATTGTGAAAATAACTTAGAGCTAATTTTGCTAGAAACATATAACCTATTAGATGGATACATGGGAAAAGAGCTATGTTTGCTTTGAACATTATAGGATGGGATGAAACACCCCTAATGTATGTATTTGATTTAAAATGACATATACTTATACATATTACTTAGCTACTCAATGCATTTGTTTAACATAGTAGCCTTCTCAAGATGACTATGTATACAACACCAAATCAACACAAGTAGAATAATTTAAACTTATTTTATACATCATTTTAAAAATTAAATATATGTCTTAAACACTAAAACAAGGAAATATGCAATTTTTTTATGAATAATTATAATGACCTAAATTATAATGGATAGATATTGAGTTTTTTAAAATCTGAAATTCTAAAATATGAGGCATTGATATCATAATATGTTGTTAAAAAAATATACAATGAAAAAAAGAAATAAAGAAAATGGCAGTTTTTATGGACAAATATGTGTTAAATTTATGAAAAAAAAAACAAATTGTGAAAATAAGTTAGAGCTAATTTTGCTAGAAACATATAACCTATTAGATGGATACGTGGGAAAAGAGTTATTTTGCTTTGAACATTATAGGATGGGATGAAACACTCGTAATGTATGTTTTTGATTTAAAATGACATATACTTATACATATTACTTAGCTACTCAATGCATTTGTTTAACATAGTAGTCTTCTCAAGGTGACTATGTATACTACACCAAATAAACACAAGTAGAATAATTTATACTTATTTTATTCATCATTTTCAAAATGAAATATATGTGTTAAACACTAAAACAAGAAACTATGCAATTTTTTATGAATAATTATATTGACCTAAATTATAATGTATCGATATTTGAGTTTTTTAAAATCTGAAATTCTAAAATATTACGCATTAATATCATAATATGTTGTTTAAAAAAAACTTACAATGAAAAATAGAAATAAAGAAAATGACAGTTTTTATGGACAAATATATGTTAAATTTATGGAAAAAAAACAAATTGTGAAAATAACGTAGAGCTACTTTTGCTAGAAACATATAACCTATTAGGTGGATACATGGGAAAAGAGCTATGTTCGCTTTGAACATTATAGGATGGGTTGAAACACTCCAAATGGATGTATTTGATTTAAAATGACATATACTTATACATATTACTTAGCTACTCAATACATTTGTTTAACATAGTAGCCTTCTCAAGATGACTATGTATACAACACCAAATCAACACAAGTAGAATAATTTAAACTTATTTTATACATCATTTTAAAAATTAAATATATGTCTTAAACACTAAAACAAGGAAATATGCAATTTTTTTATGAATAATTATAATGACCTAAATTATAATGTATCGATATTGAGTTTTTTAAAATCTGAAATTCTAAAATATGACGCATTGATATCATAATTTGTTGTTTAAAAAAATATACAATGAAAAAAAGAAATAAAGAAAATGACAGTTTTAATGGACAAATATGTGTTAAATTTATGGAAAAAAAAACCAAATTGTGAAAATAACTTAGAGCTAATTTTGCTAGAAACATATAACCTATTAGATGGATACATGGGAAAAGAGCTATGTTTGCTTTGAACATTATAGGATGGGATGAAACACCCCTAATGTATGTATTTGATTTAAAATGACATATACTTATACATATTACTTAGCTACTCAATGCATTTGTTTAACATAGTAGCCTTCTCAAGATGACTATGTATACAACACCAAATCAACACAAGTAGAATAATTTAAACTTATTTTATACATCATTTTAAAAATTAAATATATGTCTTAAACACTAAAACAAGGAAATATGCAATTTTTTTATGAATAATTATAATGACCTAAATTATAATGTATCGATATTGAGTTTTTTAAAATCTGAAATTCTAAAATATGAGGCATTGATATCATAATATGTTGTTAAAAAAAATATACAATGAAAAAAAGAAATAAAGAAAATGGCAGTTTTTATGGACAAATATGTGTTAAATTTATGAAAAAAAAAACAAATTGTGAAAATAAGTTAGAGCTAATTTTGCTAGAAACATATAACCTATTAGATGGATACGTGGGAAAAGAGTTATTTTGCTTTGAACATTATAGGATGGGATGAAACACTCGTAATGTATGTTTTTGATTTAAAATGACATATACTTATACATATTACTTAGCTACTCAATGCATTTGTTTAACATAGTAGTCTTCTCAAGGTGACTATGTATACTACACCAAATAAACACAAGTAGAATAATTTATACTTATTTTATACATCATTTTCAAAATGAAATATATGTGTTAAACACTAAAACAAGAAACTATGCAATTTTTTATGAATAATTATATTGACCTAAATTATAATGTATCGATATTTGAGTTTTTTAAAATCTGAAATTCTAAAATATGACGCATTAATATCATAATATGTTGTTTAAAAAAAACTTACAATGAAAAAAAGAAATAAAGAAAATGACAGTTTTTATGGACAAATATATGTTAAATTTATGGAAAAAAAACAAATTGTGAAAATAACGTAGAGCTACTTTTGCTAGAAACATATAACCTATTAGGTGGATACATGGGAAAAGAGCTATGTTCGCTTTGAACATTATAGGATGGGTTGAAACACTCCAAATGGATGTATTTGATTTAAAATGACATATACTTATACATATTACTTAGCTACTCAATGCATTTGTTTAACATAGTAGCCTTCTCAAGATGACTATGTATACAACACCAAATCAACACAAGTAGAATAATTTAAACTTATTTTATACATCATTTTAAAAATTAAATATATGTCTTAAACACTAAAACAAGGAAATATGCAATTTTTTTATGAATAATTATAATGACCTAAATTATAATGGATAGATATTGAGTTTTTTAAAATCTGAAATTCTAAAATATGAGGCATTGATATCATAATATGTTGTTAAAAAAAATATACAATGAAAAAAAGAAATAAAGAAAATGACAGTTTTTATGGACAAATATGTGTTAAATTTATGAAAAAAAAACAAATTGTGAAAATAACTTAGAGCTAATTTTGCTAGAAACATATAACCTATTAGATGGATACATGGGAAAAGAGCTATTTTGCTTTGAACATTATAGGATGGGATGAAACACTCCTAATGTATGTATTTGATTTAAAATGACATATACTTATACATATTACTTAGCTACTCAATGCATTTGTTTAACATAGTAGCCTTCTCAAGATGACTATGTATACAACACCAAATCAACACAAGTAGAATAATTTAAACTTATTTTATACATCATTTTAAAAATTAAATATATGTCTTAAACACTAAAACAAGAAATATGCAATTTTTTATGAATAATTATAATGACCTAAATTATAATGTATCGATATTGAGTTTTTTAAAATCTGAAATTCTAAAATATGACGCATTGATATCATAATATGTTGTTTAAAAAAATTACAATGAAAAAAAGAAATAAAGAAAATGACAGTTTTTATGGACAAATATGTGTTAAATTTATGTGAAAAAAAACAAATTGTGAAAATAACTTAGAGCTAATTTTGCTAGAAACATATAACCTATTAGATGGATACATGGGAAAAGAGCTATGTTTGCTTTGAACATTATAGGATGGGATGAAACACCCCTAATGTATGTATTTGATTTAAAATGACATATACTTATACATATTACTTAGCTACTCAATGCATTTGTTTAACATAGTAGCCTTCTCAAGATGACTATGTATACAACACCAAATCAACACAAGTAGAATAATTTAAACTTATTTTATACATCATTTTAAAAATTAAATATATGTCTTAAACACTAAAACAAGGAAATATGCAATTTTTTTATGAATAATTATAATGACCTAAATTATAATGTATCGATATTGAGTTTTTTAAAATCTGAAATTCTAAAATATGACGCATTGATATCATAATATGTTGTTTAAAAAAATATACAATGAAAAAAAGAAATAAAGAAAATGACAGTTTTTATGGACAAATATGTGTTAAATTTATGGAAAAAAAAAACAAATTGTGAAAATAACTTAGAGCTAATTTTGCTAGAAACATATAACCTATTAGATGGATACGTGGGAAAAGAGCTATTTTGCTTTGAACATTATAGGATGGGATGAAACACTCGTAATGTAAGTATTTGATTTAAAATGACATATACTTATACATATTACTTAGCTACTCAATGCATTTGTTTAACATAGTAGTCTTCTCAAGGTGACTATGTATACTACACCAAATAAACACAAGTAGAATAATTTATACTTATTTTATTCATCATTTTTAAAATGAAATATATGTGTTAAACACTAAAACAAGAAACTATGCAATTTTTTATGAATAATTATATTGACCTAAATTATAATGTATCGATATTGAGTTTTTTAAAATCTGAAATTCTAAAATATAACGCATTAATATCATAATATGTTGTTTAAAAAAAACTTACAATGAAAAATAGAAATAAAGAAAATGACAGTTTTTATGGACAAATATATGTTAAATTTATGGAAAAAAAACAAATTGTGAAAATAACGTAGAGCTACTTTTGCTAGAAACATATAACCTATTAGGTGGATACATGGGAAAAGAGCTATGTTCGCTTTGAACATTATAGGATGGGTTGAAACACTCCAAATGGATGTATTTGATTTAAAATGACATATACTTATACATATTACTTAGCTACTCAATGCATTTGTTTAACATAGTAGCCTTCTCAAGATGACTATGTATACAACACCAAATCAACACAAGTAGAATAATTTAAACTTATTTTATACATCATTTTAAAAATTAAATATATGTCTTAAACACTAAAACAAGGAAATATGCAATTTTTTTATGAATAATTATAATGACCTAAATTATAATGTATCGATATTGAGTTTTTTAAAATCTGAAATTCTAAAATATGACGCATTGATATCATAATATGTTGTTTAAAAAAATATACAATGAAAAAAAGAAATAAAGAAAATGACAGTTTTAATGGACAAATATGTGTTAAATTTATGGAAAAAAAATACAAATTGTGAAAATAACTTAGAGCTAATTTTGCTAGAAACATATAACCTATTAGATGGATACATGGGAAAAGAGCTATGTTTGCTTTGAACATTATAGGATGGGATGAAACACCCCTAATGTATGTATTTGATTTAAAATGACATATACTTATACATATTACTTAGCTACTCAATGCATTTGTTTAACATAGTAGCCTTCTCAAGATGACTATGTATACAACACCAAATCAACACAAGTAGAATAATTTAAACTTATTTTATACATCATTTTAAAAATTAAATATATGTCTTAAACACTAAAACAAGGAAATATGCAATTTTTTTATGAATAATTATAATGACCTAAATTATAATGTATCGATATTGAGTTTTTTAAAATCTGAAATTCTAAAATATGAGGCATTGATATCATAATATGTTGTTAAAAAAATATACAATGAAAAAAAGAAATAAAGAAAATGGCAGTTTTTATGGACAAATATGTGTTAAATTTATGAAAAAAAAACCAAATTGTGAAAATAAGTTAGAGCTAATTTTGCTAGAAACATATAACCTATTAGATGGATACGTGGGAAAAGAGCTATTTTGCTTTGAACATTATAGGATGGGATGAAACACTCGTAATGTATGTATTTGATTTAAAATGACATATACTTATACATATTACTTAGCTACTCAATGCATTTGTTTAACATAGTAGCCTTCTCAAGGTGACTATGTATACTACACCAAATAAACACAAGTAGAATAATTTATACTTATTTTATACATCATTTTCAAAATTAAATATATGTGTTAAACACTAAAACAAGAAACTATGCAATTTTTTATGAATAATTATATTGACCTAAATTATAATGTATCGATATTTGAGTTTTTTAAAATCTGAAATTCTAAAATATGACGCATTAATATCATAATATGTTGTTTAAAAAAAACTTACAATGAAAAATAGAAATAAAGAAAATGACAGTTTTTATGGACAAATATGTTAAATTTATGGAAAAAAAACAAATTGTGAAAATAACGTAGAGCTACTTTTGCTAGAAACATATAACCTATTAGGTGGATACATGGGAAAAGAGCTATGTTCGCTTTGAACATTATAGGATGGGATGAAACACTCCAAATGGATGTATTTGATTTAAAATGACATATACTTATACATATTACTTAGCTACTCAATGCATTTGTTTAACATAGTAGCCTTCTCAAGATGACTATGTATACAACACCAAATCAACACAAGTAGAATAATTTAAACTTATTTTATACATCATTTTAAAAATTAAATATATGTCTTAAACACTAAAACAAGGAAATATGCAATTTTTTATGAATAATTTTAATGACCTAAATTATAATGTATCGATATTGAGTTTTTTAAAATCTGAAATTCTAAAATATGACGCATTGATATCATAATATGTTGTTTAAAAAAATATACAATGAAAAAAAGAATAAAGAAAATGACAGTTTTTATGGACAAATATGTGTTAAATTTATGAAAAAAAAAACAAATTGTGAAAATAACTTAGAGCTAATTTTGCTAGAAACATATAACCTATTAGATGGATACATGGGAAAAGAGCTATTTTGCTTTGAACATTATAGGATGGGATGAAACACTCGTAATGTATGTATTTGATTTAAAATGACATATACTTATACATATTACTTAGCTACTCAATGCATTTGTTTAACATAGTAGCCTTCTCAAGGTGACTATGTATACAACACCAAATCAACACAAGTAGAATAATTTATACTTATTTTATACATCATTTTCAAAATTAAATATATGTGTTAAACACTAAAACAAGAAATATGCAATTTTTTATGAATAATTATATTGACCTAAATTATAATGTATCGATATTGAGTTTTTTAAAATCTGAAATTCTAAAATATGACGCATTGATATCATAATATGTTGTTTAAAAAAATTACAATGAAAAATAGAAATAAAGAAAATGACAGTTTTTATGGACAAATATATGTTAAATTTATGGAAAAAAAACAAATTGTGAAAATAAGTTAGAGCTAATTTTGCTAGAAACATATAACCTATTAGATGGATACATGGGAAAAGAGCTATGTTTGCTTTGAACATTATAGGATGGGATGAAACACCCCTAGTGTATGTATTTGATTTAAAATGACATATACTTATACATATTACTTAGCTACTCAATGCATTTGTTTAACATAGTAGCCTTCTCAAGATGACTATGTATACAACACCAAATCAACACAAGTAGAATAATTTAAACTTATTTTATACATCATTTTAAAAATTAAATATATTTCTTAAACACTAATACAAGGAAATATGCAATTTTTTTATGAATAATTATAATGACCTAAATTATAATGTATCGATATTGAGTTTTTTAAAATCTGAAATTCTAAAATATGACGCATTGATATCATAATATGTTGTTTAAAAAATATACAATGAAAAAAAGAAATAAAGAAAATGACAGTTTTTATGGACAAATATGTGTTAAATTTATGGAAAAAAAAACAAATTGTGAAAATAACTTAGAGCTAATTTTGCTAGAAACATATAACCTATTAGATGGATACATGGGAAAAGAGCTATTTTGCTTTGAACATTATAGGATGGGATGAAACACTCGTAATGTATGTATTTGATTTAAAATGACATATACTTATACATATTACTTAGCTACTCAATGCATTTGTTTAACATAGTAGCCTTCTCAAGGTGACTATGTATACTACACCAAATAAACACAAGTAGAATAATTTATACTTATTTTATACATCATTTTCAAAATTAAATATATGTGTTAAACACTAAAACAAGAAACTATGCAATTTTTTATGAATAATTATATTGACCTAAATTATAATGTATCGATATTTGAGTTTTTTAAAATCTGAAATTCTAAAATATAACGCATTAATATCATAATATGTTGTTTAAAAAAAACTTACAATGAAAAATAGAAATAAAGAAAATGACAGTTTTTATGGACAAATATATGTTAAATTTATGGAAAAAAAACAAATTGTGAAAATAACGTAGAGCTACTTTTGCTAGAAACATATAACCTATTAGATGGATACATGGGAAAAGAGCTATGTTCGCTTTGAACATTATAGGATGGGATGAAACACTCCAAATGGATGTATTTGATTTAAAATGACATATACTTATACATATTACTTAGCTACTTAATGCATTTGTTTAACATAGTAGCCTTCTCAAGATGACTATGTATACAACACCAAATCAACACAAGTAGAATAATTTATACTTATTTTATACATCATTTTAAAAATTAAATATATGTCTTAAACACTAAAACAACGAAATATGCAATTTTTTTATGAATAATTTATACTTATTTTATACATCATTTAAAAAATTAAATATATGTCTTAAACACTAAAACTAGGAAATATGCAATTTTTTTATGAATAATTTTAATGACCTAAATTATAATGTATCGATATTGAGTTTTTTAAAATCTGAAATTCTAAAATATGACGCATTGATATCATAATATGTTGTTTAAAAAAATATACAATGAAAAAAAGAAATAAAGAAAATGACAGTTTTAATGGACAAATATGTGTTAAATTTATGGAAAAAAAAACCAAATTGTGAAAATAACTTAGAGCTAATTTTGCTAGAAACATATAACCTATTAGATGGATACATGGGAAAAGAGCTATGTTTGCTTTGAACATTATAGGATGGGATGAAACACCCCTAATGTATGTATTTGATTTAAAATGACATATACTTATACATATTACTTAGCTACTCAATGCATTTGTTTAACATAGTAGCCTTCTCAAGATGACTATGTATACAACACCAAATCAACACAAGTAGAATAATTTAAACTTATTTTATACATCATTTTAAAAATTAAATATATGTCTTAAACACTAAAACAAGGAAATATGCAATTTTTTTATGAATAATTATAATGACCTAAATTATAATGTATCGATATTGAGTTTTTTAAAATCTGAAATTCTAAAATATGAGGCATTGATATCATAATATGTTGTTTAAAAAAATATACAATGAAAAAAAGAAATAAAGAAAATGGCAGTTTTTATGGACAAATATGTGTTAAATTCATGTGAAAAAAAACAAATTGTGAAAATAACTTAGAGCTAATTTTGCTAGAAACATATAACCTATTAGATGGATACATGGGAAAAGAGCTATTTTGCTTTGAACATTATAGGATGGGATGAAACACTCGTAATGTATGTATTTGATTTAAAATGACATATACTTATACATATTACTTAGCTACTCAATGCATTTGTTTAACATAGTAGCCTTCTCAAGGTGACTATGTATACTACACCAAATAACACAAGTAGAATAATTTATACTTATTTTATACATCATTTTCAAAATTAAATATATGTGTTAAACACTAAAACAAGAAACTATGCAATTTTTTATGAATAATTATATTGACCTAAATTATAATGTATCGATATTGAGTTTTTTAAAATCTGAAATTCTAAAATATGACGCATTGATATCATAATATGTTGTTTAAAAAAATATACAATGAAAAAAAGAAATAAAGAAAATGACAGTTTTTATGGACAAATATGTGTTAAATTTATGGAAAAAAAACCAAATTGTGAAAATAAGTTAGAGCTAATTTTGCTAGAAACATATAACCTATTAGATGGATACATGGGAAAAGAGCTATGTTTGCTTTGAACATTATAGGATGGGATGAAACACCCCTAATGTATGTATTTGATTTAAAATGACATATACTTATACATATTACTTAGCTACTCAATGCATTTGTTTAACATAGTAGCCTTCTCAAGATGACTATGTATACAACACCAAATCAACACAAGTAGAATAATTTAAACTTATTTTATACATCATTTTAAAAATTAAATATATGTCTTAAACACTAAAACAAGGAAATATGCAATTTTTTTATGAATAATTATAATGACCTAAATTATAATGTATCGATATTGAGTTTTTTAAAATCTGAAATTCTAAAATATGACGCATTGATATCATAATATGTTGTTTAAAAAAATATACAATGAAAAAAAGAAATAAAGAAAATGACAGTTTTTATGGACAAATATGTGTTAAATTTATGGAAAAAAAAAACAAATTGTGAAAATAACTTAGAGCTAATTTTGCTAGAAACATATAACCTATTAGATGGATACATGGGAAAAGAGCTATTTTGCTTTGAACATTATAGGATGGGATGAAACACTCCTAATGTATGTATTTGATTTAAAATGACATATACTTATACATATTACTTAGCTACTCAATGCATTTGTTTAACATAGTAGCCTTCTCAAGGTGACTATGTATACTACACCAAATCAACACAAGTAGAATAATTTATACTTATTTTATACATCATTTTCAAAATTAAATATATGTGTTAAACACTAAAACAAGAAATATGCAATTTTTTATGAATAATTATATTGACCTAAATTATAATGTATCGATATTGAGTTTTTTAAAATCTGAAATTCTAAAATATGACGCATTGATATCATAATATGTTGTTTAAAAAAAATTACAATGAAAAAAAGAAATAAAGAAAATGACAGTTTTTATGGACAAATATGTGTTAAATTTATGGAAAAAAAACAAATTGTGAAAATAACGTAGAGCTACTTTTGCTAGAAACATATAACCTATTAGATGGATACATGGGAAAAGAGCTATGTTTGCTTTGAACATTATAGGATGGGATGAAACACTCCAAATGTATGTATTTGATTTAAAATGACATATACTTATACATATTACTTAGCTACTCAATGCATTTGTTTAACATAGTAGCCTTCTCAAGGTGACTATGTATACTACACCAAATCAACACAAGTAGAATAATTTATACTTATTTTATACATCATTTTCAAAATTAAATATATGTGTTAAACACTAAAACAAGAAATATGCAATTTTTTATGAATAATTATATTGACCTAAATTATAATGTATCGATATTTGAGTTTTTTAAAATCTGAAATTCTAAAATATGACGCATTGATATCATAATATGTTGTTTAAAAAAACTTACAATGAAAAAAAGAAATAAAGAAAATGACAGTTTTTATGGACAAATATGTGTTAAATTTATGGAAAAAAAACAAATTGTGAAAATAACGTAGAGCTACTTTTGCTAGAAACATATAACCTATTAGATGGATACATGGGAAAAGAGCTATGTTTGCTTTGAACTTTATAGGATGGGATGAAACACTCCAAATGGATGTATTTGAATTAAAAGGACATATACTTATACATATTACTTAGCTACTCAATGCATTTGTTTAACATAGTAGCCTTCTCAAGATGACTATGTATACAACACCAAATCAACACAAGTAGAATAATTTATACTTATTTTATACATCATTTTAAAAATTAAATATATGTCTTAAACACTAAAACAACAAATATGCAATTTTTTATGAATAATTATACTTATTTTATACATTTAAAAATTAAATATATGTCTTAAACACTAAAACTGGAAATATGCAATTTTTTATGAATAATTTTAATGACCTAAATTATAATGTATCGATATTGAGTTTTTTAAAATCTGAAATTCTAAAATATGACGCATTGATATCATAATATGTTGTTTAAAAAAATATACAATGAAAAAAAGAAATAAAGAAAATGACAGTTTTATGGACAAATATGTGTTAAATTTATGGAAAAAAAAACAAATTGTGAAAATAACTTAGAGCTAATTTTGCTAGAAACATATAACCTATTAGATGGATACATGGGAAAAGAGCTATGTTTGCTTTGAACATTATAGGATGGGATGAAACACCCCTAATGTATGTATTTGATTTAAAATGACATATACTTATACATATTACTTAGCTACTCAATGCATTTGTTTAACATAGTAGCCTTCTCAAGATGACTATGTATACAACACCAAATCAACACAAGTAGAATAATTTAAACTTATTTTATACATCATTTTAAAAATTAAATATATGTCTTAAACACTAAAACAAGGAAATATGCAATTTTTTATGAATAATTATAATGACCTAAATTATAATGTATCGATATTGAGTTTTTTAAAATCTGAAATTCTAAAATATGAGCATTGATATCATAATATGTTGTTTAAAAAAATATACAATGAAAAAAAGAAATAAAGAAAATGACAGTTTTTATGGACAAATATGTGTTAAATTTATGGAAAAAAAACAAATTGTGAAAATAACTTAGAGCTAATTTTGCTAGAAACATATAACCTATTAGATGGATACATGGGAAAAGAGCTATTTTGCTTTGAACATTATAGGATGGGATGAAACACTCGTAATGTATGTATTTGATTTAAAATGACATATACTTATACATATTACTTAGCTACTCAATGCATTTGTTTAACATAGTAGCCTTCTCAAGGTGACTATGTATACTACACCAAATAACACACAAGTAGAATAATTTATACTTATTTTATACATCATTTTAAAAATTAAATATATGTGTTAAACACTAAAACAAGAAACTATGCAATTTTTTATGAATAATTATATTGACCTAAATTATAATGTATCGATATTGAGTTTTTTAAAATCTGAAATTCTAAAATATGACGCATTGATATCATAATATGTTGTTTAAAAAAATATACAATGAAAAAAAGAAATAAAGAAAATGACAGTTTTTATGGACAAATATGTGTTAAATTTATGGAAAAAAAACCAAATTGTGAAAATAAGTTAGAGCTAATTTTGCTAGAAACATATAACCTATTAGATGGATACATGGGAAAAGAGCTATGTTTGCTTTGAACATTATAGGATGGGATGAAACACCCCTAATGTATGTATTTGATTTAAAATGACATATACTTATACATATTACTTAGCTACTCAATGCATTTGTTTAACATAGTAGCCTTCTCAAGATGACTATGTATACAACACCAAATCAACACAAGTAGAATAATTTAAACTTATTTTATACATCATTTTAAAAATTAAATATATGTCTTAAACACTAAAACAAGGAAATATGCAATTTTTTTATGAATAATTATAATGACCTAAATTATAATGTATCGATATTGAGTTTTTTAAAATCTGAAATTCTAAAATATGACGCATTGATATCATAATATGTTGTTTAAAAAAATATACAATGAAAAAAAGAAATAAAGAAAATGACAGTTTTTATGGACAAATATGTGTTAAATTTATGGAAAAAAAAAACAAATTGTGAAAATAACTTAGAGCTAATTTTGCTAGAAACATATAACCTATTAGATGGATACATGGGAAAAGAGCTATTTTGCTTTGAACATTATAGGATGGGATGAAACACTCGTAATGTATGTATTTGATTTAAAATGACATATACTTATACATATTACTTAGCTACTCAATGCATTTGTTTAACATAGTAGCCTTCTCAAGGTGACTATGTATACTACACCAAATCAACACAAGTAGAATAATTTATACTTATTTTATACATCATTTTCAAAATTAAATATATGTGTTAAACACTAAAACAAGAAACTATGCAATTTTTTATGAATAATTATATTGACCTAAATTATAATGTATCGATATTTGAGTTTTTTAAAATCTGAAATTCTAAAATATAACGCATTAATATCATAATATGTTGTTTAAAAAAACTTACAATGAAAAAAGAAATAAAGAAAATGACAGTTTTTATGGACAAATATGTGTTAAATTTATGGAAAAAAAACAAATTGTGAAAATAACGTAGAGCTACTTTTGCTAGAAACATATAACCTATTAGGTGGATACATGGGAAAAGAGCTATGTTCGCTTTGAACATTATAGGATGGGATGAAACACTCCAAATGGATGTATTTGATTTAAAATGACATATACTTATACATATTACTTAGCTACTTAATGCATTTGTTTAACATAGTAGCCTTCTCAAGATGACTATGTATACAACACCAAATCAACACAAGTAGAATAATTTATACTTATTTTATACATCATTTTAAAAATTAAATATGTCTTAAACACTAAAACAACGAAATATGCAATTTTTTTATGAATAATTTATACTTATTTATACATCATTTAAAAAATTAAATATATGTCTTAAACACTAAAACTAGGAAATATGCAATTTTTTTATGAATAATTTTAATGACCTAAATTATAATGTATCGATATTGAGTTTTTTAAAATCTGAAATTCTAAAATATGACGCATTGATATCATAATATGTTGTTTAAAAAAATATACAATGAAAAAAAGAAATAAAGAAAATGACAGTTTTAATGGACAAATATGTGTTAAATTTATGGAAAAAAAAACCAAATTGTGAAAATAACTTAGAGCTAATTTTGCTAGAAACATATAACCTATTAGATGGATACATGGGAAAAGAGCTATGTTTGCTTTGAACATTATAGGATGGGATGAAACACCCCTAATGTATGTATTTGATTTAAAATGACATATACTTATACATATTACTTAGCTACTCAATGCATTTGTTTAACATAGTAGCCTTCTCAAGATGACTATGTATACAACACCAAATCAACACAAGTAGAATAATTTAAACTTATTTTATACATCATTTTAAAAATTAAATATATGTCTTAAACACTAAAACAAGGAAATATGCAATTTTTTTATGAATAATTATAATGACCTAAATTATAATGTATCGATATTGAGTTTTTTAAAATCTGAAATTCTAAAATATGACGCATTGATATCATAATATGTTGTTTAAAAAAATATACAATGAAAAAAAGAAATAAAGAAAATGGCAGTTTTTATGGACAAATATGTGTTAAATTCATGTGAAAAAAAACAAATTGTGAAAATAACTTAGAGCTAATTTTGCTAGAAACATATAACCTATTAGATGGATACATGGGAAAAGAGCTATTTTGCTTTGAACATTATAGGATGGGATGAAACACCCCTAATGTATGTATTTGATTTAAAATGACATATACTTATACATATTACTTAGCTACTCAATGCATTTGTTTAACATAGTAGCCTTCTCAAGGTGACTATGTATACTACACCAAATAACACACAAGTAGAATAATTTAAACTTATTTTATACATCATTTTAAAAATTAAATATATGTGTTAAACACTAAAACAAGAAACTATGCAATTTTTTATGAATAATTATATTGACCTAAATTATAATGTATTGATATTTGAGTTTTTTAAAATCTGAAATTCTAAAATATGAGGCATTGATATCATAATATGTTGTTTAAAAAAATATACAATGAAAAAAGAAATAAAGAAAATGACAGTTTTTATGGACAAATATGTGTTAAATTTATGGAGAAAAAAAACAAATTGTGAAAATAACGTATAGCTACTTTTACTAAAAACATATAACCTACTAGATGGATACATGGGAAAGAGCTATGTTTGCTTTGAACATTATAGGATGGGATGAAACACTCCAAATGGATGTATTTGATTTAAAATGACATATACTTATACATATTACTTAGCTACTCAATGCATTTGTTTAACATAGTAGCCTTCTCAAGATGACTATGTATACAACACCAAATAACACAAGTAGAATAATTTATACTTATTTTATACATCATTTTAAAAATTAAATATATTTCTTAAACACTAAAACAAGGAAATATGCAATTTTTTATGAATAATTATATTGACCTAAATTATAATTTATCGATATTTGAGTTTTTTAAAATCTGAAATTCTAAAATATCTCATAATATGTTGTTTAAAAAAAACTTACAGTGAAAAAATGAAATAAAGAAACTGACAATTTTTATGGACAAATATGTGTTAAATTTATGAAAAAAAAACAATTTGTGAAAATAACGTAGAGCTACTTTTGCTAGAAACATATAACCTATTAGATGGATACATGGGAAAAGAGCTATGTTTGCTTTGAACATTATAGGATGGGATGAAACACTCCAAATGGATGTATTTGAATTAAAATGACATATACTTATACATATTACTTAGCTACTTAATGCATTTGTTTAACATAGTAGCCTTCTCAAGGTGACTATGTTTACTACACCAAATCAACACAAGTAGAATAATTTATACTTATTTTATACATCATTTTTTAAATTAAATATATGTGTTAAACACTAAAACAAGAAAAGATGCAATTTTTTATGAATAATTATATTGACCTAAATTATAATGTATTGATATTTGAGTTTTTTAAAATCTAAATTCTAAAATAAAATGTATTTATGTCATAATATGTTGTTTTAAAAAAATTACAATGAAAAAAAGAAATAAGGAAAATGACAGTTTTTACGGACAAATATGTGTAAATTTATGGAAAAAAAACAAACTGTGAAAATCACGTAGAGCTACTTTGCTAGAAACATATAACCTATTAGATGGATACATGGGAAAAGAGCTATGTTTGCTTTGAACATTATAGGTGGGATGAAACACTCCTAATGTATGTATTTGATTTAAAGGACATATACTTATACATATTACTTAGCTACTTAATGCATTTGTTTAACATAGTAGCCTTCTCAAGGTGACTATGTTACTACACCAAATCAACACAAGTAGAATAGTTAATACTTATTTTATACATCTATTTTAAAATTAAATATATGTGTTAAACACAAAAAGAAGAAAATATGTCAATTTTTTATGAATAATTATATTGACCTAAATTATTATGTATCGATATTTGAGTTTTTTAAAAACTGAAATTCTAAAATATAGCGCATTAATATCATAATATGTTGTTTAAAAAAAACTTACAATGAAAAAAAGAATTACAGAATATGAAAGTTTTTATGGACAAATATGTGTTAAATTTATGGAAAAAGAAACAAATTGTGAAAATAAGGTAGAGATACTTTTGCCAGAAACATATAACTTATTAGATGGATACATGGGAAAAGAGCTATATTTGCTTTGATCATTATAGGAGGGATGAAACACTCCTAATGTATGTATTTGATTTAAAATGTCATATACTTATACATATTACTTAGCTACTCAATGCATTTGTTTAACATAGTAGCCTTCTCAAGGTGACTATGTATACTACACCAAATCAACACAAGTAGAATAATTTATACTTATTTTATACATCATTTTCAAAATTAAATATATGTGTTAAACACTAAAACAAGAAACTATGCAATTTTTTATGAATAATTATATTGACCTAAATTATAATTTACCGATATTTGAGTTTTTTAAAATCTGAAATTCAAAAATATGACGCATTGATATCATAATATGTTGTTTAAAAAAAACTTACAGTGAAAAAATGAAATAAAGATAATGACAGTTTTTATGGACAAATATGTGTTAAATTTATGGAGAAAAAAAACAAATTGTGAAAATAACGTAGGGCTACTTTTGCTAGAAACATATAACCTATTAGATGGATACATGGGAAAAGAGCTATGTTTGCTTTGAACATTATAGGATGGGATGAAACACCCCTAATGTATGTATTTGATTTAAAATGACATATACTTATACATATTACTTAGCTACTCAATGCATTTGTTTAACATAGTAGCCTTCTCAAGATGACTATGTATACAACACCAAATCAACACAAGTAGAATAATTTAACTTATTTTATACATCATTTAAAAATTAAATATATGTCTTAAACACTAAAACAAGAAATATGCAATTTTTTTATGAATAATTATAATGACCTAAATTATAATGTATCGATATTGAGTTTTTTAAAATCTGAAATTCTAAAATATGACGCATTGATATCATAATATGTTGTTTAAAAAAATATACAATGAAAAAAAGAAATAAAGAAAATGGCAGTTTTTATGGACAAATATGTGTAAATTTATGGAAAAAAAACAAATTGTGAAAATAACTTAGAGCTAATTTGCTAGAAACATATAACCTATTAGATGGATACATGGGAAAAGAGCTATGTTTGCTTTGAACATTATAGGATGGGATGAAACTAATATGTATGTATTTGATTTAAAATGACATACTTATACATAGATGGATACATGGAAAAGAGCTATGTTTGCTTTGAACATTATAGGATGGGATAAACACCCCTAATGTATGTATTTGATTTAAAATGACATATACTTATACATATTACTTAGCTACTCAATGCATTTGTTTAACATAGTAGCCTTTCAAGATGACTATGTATACAACCCAAATCAACACAAGTAGAATAATTTAAACTTATTTTATACATCATTTTAAAAATAAATATATGTCTTAAACACTAAAACAAGGAAATATGCAATTTTTTTATGAATAATTATAATGACCTAAATTATAATGTATTGATATTGAGTTTTTTAAAATCTGAAATTCTAAAATATGAGGCATTGATATCATAATATGTTGTTTAAAAAAAATACAATGAAAAAAGAAATAAAGAAAATGGCAGTTTTTATGGACAAATATGTGTTAAATTCATGTGAAAAAAAACAAATTGTGAAAATAACTTAGAGCTAATTTTGCTAGAAACATATAACCTATTAGATGGATACATGGGAAAAGAGCTATTTTGCTTTGAACATTATAGGATGGGATGAAACACTCGTAATGTATGTATTTGATTTAAAATGACATATACTTATACATATTACTTAGCTACTCAATGCATTTGTTTAACATAGTAGCCTTCTCAAGGTGACTATGTATACTACACCAAATAACACACAAGTAGAATAATTTATACTTATTTTATACATCATTTTCAAAATTAAATATATGTGTTAAACACTAAAACAAGAAACTATGCAATTTTTTATGAATAATTATATTGACCTAAATTATAATGTATCGATATTTGAGTTTTTTAAAATCTGAAATTCTAAAATATGACGCATTGATATCATAATATGTTGTTTAAAAAAATATACAATGAAAAAAAGAAATAAAGAAAATGACAGTTTTTATGGACAAATATGTGTTAAATTTATGGAAAAAAAAACCAAATTGTGAAAATAAGTTAGAGCTAATTTTGCTAGTAACATATAACCTATTAGATGGATACATGGGAAAAGAGCTATGTTTGCTTTGAACATTATAGGATGGGATGAAACACCCCTATGTATGTATTTGATTTAAAATGACATATACTTATACATATTACTTAGCTACTCAATGCATTTGTTTAACATAGTAGCCTTCTCAAGATGACTATGTATACAACACCAAATCAAAACAAGTAGAATAATTTAAACTTATTTTATACATCATTTTAAAAATTAAATATATTTCTTAAACACTAATACAAGGAAATATGCAATTTTTTTATGAATAATTATAATGACCTAAATTATAATGTATCGATATTGAGTTTTTTAAAATCTGAAATTCTAAAATATGACGCATTGATATCATAATATGTTGTTTAAAAAAATATACAATGAAAAAAAGAAATAAAGAAAATGACAGTTTTTATGGACAAATATGTGTTAAATTTATGGAAAAAAAAAACAAATTGTGAAAATAACTTAGAGCTAATTTTGCTAGAAACATATAACCTATTAGATGGATACATGGGAAAAGAGCTATTTTGCTTTGAACATTATAGGATGGGATGAAACACTCGTAATGTATGTATTTGATTTAAAATGACATATACTTATACATATTACTTAGCTACTCAATGCATTTGTTTAACATAGTAGCCTTCTCAAGGTGACTATGTATACTACACCAAATAAACACAAGTAGAATAATTTATACTTATTTTATACATCATTTCAAAATTAAATATATGTGTTAAACACTAAAACAAGAAACTATGCAATTTTTTATGAATAATTATATTGACCTAAATTATAATGTATCGATATTTGAGTTTTTTAAAATCTGAAATTCTAAAATATAACGCATTGATATCATAATATGTTGTTTAAAAAAACTTACAATGAAAAATAGAAATAAAGAAAATGACAGTTTTTATGGACAAATATGTGTTAAATTTATGGAAAAAAAAACAAATTGTGAAAATAACGTAGAGCTACTTTTGCTAGAAACATATAACCTATTAGGTGGATACATGGGAAAAGAGCTATGTTCGCTTTGAACATTATAGGATGGGTTGAAACACTCCAAATGGATGTATTTGATTTAAAATGACATATACTTATACATATTACTTAGCTACTTAATGCATTTGTTTAACATAGTAGCCTTCTCAAGATGACTATGTATACAACACCAAATCAACACAAGTAGAATAATTTATACTTATTTTATACATCATTTTAAAATATAATTGACCTAAATTATAATTTATCGATATTTGAGTTTTTTAAAATCTGAAATTCTAAAATATCTCATAATATGTTGTTTAAAAAAAACATACAGTGAAAAAATGAAATAAAGATACTGACAATTTTTATGGACAAATATGTGTTAAATTTATGAAAAAAAAACAAATTGTGAAAATAACGTAGAGCTAATTTTGCTAGAAACATATAACCTATTAGATGGATACATGGGAAAAGAGCTATGTTTGCTTTGAACATTATAGGATGGGATGAAACACTCCAAATGGATGTATTTGAATTAAAAGGACATATACTTATACATATTACTTAGCTACTCAATGCATTTGTTTAACATAGTAGCCTTCTCAAGATGACTATGTATACAACACCAAATCAACACAAGTAGAATAATTTAAACTTATTTTATACATCATTTTAAAAATTAAATATATGTCTTAAACACTAAAACAAGGAAATATGCAATTTTTTTATGAATAATTATAATGACCTAAATTATAATGTATCGATATTGAGTTTTTTAAAATCTGAAATTCTAAAATATGACGCATTGATATCATAATATGTTGTTTAAAAAAATATACAATGAAAAAAAGAAATAAAGAAAATGACAGTTTTTATGGACAAATATGTGTTAAATTTATGGAAAAAAAAACAAATTGTGAAAATAACTTAGAGCTAATTTTGCTAGAAACATATAACCTATTAGATGGATACATGGGAAAAGAGCTATTTTGCTTTGAACATTATAGGATGGGATGAAACACTCGTAATGTATGTATTTGATTTAAAATGACATATACTTATACATATTACTTAGCTACTCAATGCATTTGTTTAACATAGTAGCCTTCTCAAGGTGACTATGTATACTACACCAAATAAACACAAGTAGAATAATTTATACTTATTTTATACATCATTTTCAAAATTAAATATATGTGTTAAACACTAAAACAAGAAAACTATGCATTTTTTTATGAATAATTATATTGACCTAAATTATAATGTATCGATATTTGAGTTTTTTAAAATCTGAAATTCTAAAATATGACGCATTGATATCATAATATGTTGTTTAAAAAAAATTACAATGAAAAAAGAAATAAAGAAAATGACAGTTTTTATGGACAAATATGTGTTAAATTTATGGAAAAAAAACAAAATTGTGAAAATAACGTAGAGCTACTTTTGCTAGAAACATATAACCTATTAGATGGATACATGGGAAAAGAGCTATGTTTGCTTTGAACATTATAGGATGGGATGAAACACTCCAATGGATGTATTTGATTTAAAATGACATATACTTATACATATTACTTAGCTACTTAATGCATTTGTTTAACATAGTAGCCTTCTCAAGATGACTATGTATACAACACCAAATCAACACAAGTAGAATAATTTATACTTATTTTATACATCATTTTAAAATATAATGACCTAAATTATAATGTATTGATATTGAGTTTTTTAAAATCTGAAATTCTAAAATATCATTGATATCATAATATGTTGTTTAAAAAAATATACAATGAAAAAAGAAATAAAGAAAATGGCAGTTTTTATGGACAAATATGTGTTAAATTTATGGAAAAAAAACCAAATTGTGAAAATAACTTAGAGCTAATTTTGCTAGAAACATATAACCTATTAGATGGATACATGGGAAAAGAGCTATTTTGCTTTGAACATTATAGGATGGGATGAAACACTCGTAATGGATGTATTTGATTTAAAATGACATATACTTATACATATTACTTAGCTACTCAATGCATTTGTTTAACATAGTAGCCTTCTCAAGGTGACTATGTATACTACACCAAATAACACACAAGTAGAATAATTTATACTTATTTTATACATCATTTTCAAAATTAAATATATGTGTTAAACACTAAAACAAGAAAACTATGCAATTTTTTATGAATAATTATATTGACCTAAATTATAATGTATCGATATTGAGTTTTTTAAAATCTGAAATTCAAAAATATGACGCATTGATATCATAATATGTTGTTTAAAAAAATATACAATGAAAAAAAGAAATAAAGAAAATGGCAGTTTTTATGGACAAATATGTGTTTAATTTATGGAAAAAAAACCAAATTGTGAAAATAACTTAGAGCTAATTTTGCTAGAAACATATAACCTATTAGATGGATACATGGGAAAAGAGCTATTTTGCTTTGAACATTATAGGATGGGATGAAACACTCGTAATGTATGTATTTGATTTAAAATGACATATACTTATACATATTACTTAGCTACTCAATGCATTTGTTTAACATAGTAGCCTTCTCAAGGTGACTATGTATACTACACCAAATAACACACAAGTAGAATAATTTATACTTATTTTATACATCATTTTCAAAATTAAATATATGTGTTAAACACTAAAACAAGAAAACTATGCAATTTTTTATGAATAATTATATTGACCTAAATTATAATGTATCGATATTGAGTTTTTTAAAATCTGAAATTCTAAAATATGACGCATTGATATCATAATATGTTGTTTAAAAAAATATACAATGAAAAAAAGAAATAAAGAAAATGACAGTTTTTATGGACAAATATGTGTTAAATTTATGGAAAAAAAACAAATTGTGAAAATAACTTAGAGCTAATTTTGCTAGAAACATATAACCTATTAGATGGATACATGGGAAAAGAGCTATGTTTGCTTTGAACATTATAGGATGGGATGAAACACCCTAATGTATGTATTTGATTTAAAATGACATATACTTATACATATTACTTAGCTACTCAATGCATTTGTTTAACATAGTAGCCTTCTCAAGATGACTATGTATACAACACCAAATCAACACAAGTAGAATAATTTAAATTTATTTTATACATCATTTTAAAAATTAAATATATGTGTTAAACACTAAACAAGGAAATATGCAATTTTTTATGAATAATTATAACGACCTAAATTATAATGTATTGATATTGAGTTTTTTAAAATCTGAAATTCTAAAATATGAGGCATTGATATCATAATATGTTGTTTAAAAAAATATACAATGAAAAAAAGAAATAAAGAAAATGGCAGTTTTTATGGACAAATATGTGTTAAATTTATGGAAAAAAAAACCAAATTGTGAAAATAACTTAGAGCTAATTTTGCTAGAAACATATAACCTATTAGATGGATACATGGGAAAAGAGCTATTTTGCTTTGAACATTATAGGATGGGATGAAACACTCGTAATGTATGTATTTGATTTAAAATGACATATACTTATACATATTACTTAGCTACTCAATGCATTTGTTTAACATAGTAGCCTTCTCAAGGTGACTATGTATACTACACCAAATAACACACAAGTAGAATAATTTATACTTATTTTATACATCATTTTCAAAATTAAATATATGTGTTAAACACTAAAACAAGAAAACTATGCAATTTTTTATGAATAATTATATTGACCTAAATTATAATGTATCGATATTGAGTTTTTTAAAATCTGAAATTCTAAAATATGACGCATTGATATCATAATATGTTGTTTAAAAAAATATACAATGAAAAAAAGAAATAAAGAAAATGACAGTTTTTATGGACAAATATGTGTTAAATTTATGGAAAAAAAACCAAATTGTGAAAATAACTTAGAGCTAATTTTGCTAGAAACATATAACCTATTAGATGGATACATGGGAAAAGAGCAATGTTTGCTTTGAACATTATAGGATGGGATGAAACACCCCTAATGTATGTATTTGATTTAAAATGACATATACTTATACATATTACTTAGCTACTCAATGCATTTGTTTAACATAGTAGCCTTCTCAAGGTGACTATGTATACAACACCAAATCAACACAAGTAGAATAATTTAACTTATTTTATACATCATTTTAAAAATTAAATATATGTGTTAAACACTAAAACAAGGAAATATGCAATTTTTTATGAATAATTATATTGACCTAAATTATAATGTATCGATATTGAGTTTTTTAAAATCTGAAATTCTAAAATATGAGGCATTGATATCATAATATGTTGTTTAAAAAAATATACAATGAAAAAAAGAAATAAAGAAAATGGCAGTTTTTATGGACAAATATGTGTTAAATTTATGGAAAAAAAACCAAATTGTGAAAATAACTTAGAGCTAATTTTGCTAGAAACATATAACCTATTAGATGGATACATGGGAAAAGAGCTATGTTTGCTTTGAACATTATAGGATGGGATGAAACACCCCTAATGTATGTATTTGATTTAAAATGACATATACTTATACATATTACTTAGCTACTCAATGCATTTGTTTAACATAGTAGCCTTCTCAAGATGACTATGTATACAACACCAAATCAACACAAGTAGAATAATTTAATTTATTTTATACATCATTTTAAAAATTAAATATATGTGTTAAACACTAAAACAAGGAAATATGCAATTTTTTATGAATAATTATATTGACCTAAATTATAATGTATTGATATTGAGTTTTTTAAAATCTGAAATTCTAAAATATGACGCATTGATATCATAATATGTTGTTTAAAAAAATATACAATGAAAAAAAGAAATAAAGAAAATGGCAGTTTTTATGGACAAATATGTGTTAAATTTATGGAAAAAAAACCAAATTGTGAAAATAACTTAGAGCTAATTTTGCTAGAAACATATAACCTATTAGATGGATACATGGGAAAAGAGCTATTTTGCTTTGAACATTATAGGATGGGATGAAACACTCGTAATGTATGTATTTGATTTAAAATGACATATACTTATACATATTACTTAGCTACTCAATGCATTTGTTTAACATAGTAGCCTTCTCAAGGTGACTATGTATACTACACCAAATAACACACAAGTAGAATAATTTATACTTATTTTA
Organism: Lathyrus oleraceus; assembly: GCF_024323335.1. NCBI lineage: Eukaryota > Viridiplantae > Streptophyta > Magnoliopsida > Fabales > Fabaceae > Lathyrus > Lathyrus oleraceus. The sequence goes on from NW_026112491.1 coordinate 87,468, forward strand.
TACATCATTTTCAAAATTAAATATATGTGTTAAACACTAAAACAAGAAACTATGCAATTTTTTATGAATAATTATATTGACCTAAATTATAATGTATCGATATTGAGTTTTTTAAAATCTGAAATTCTAAAATATGACGCATTGATATCATAATATGTTGTTTAAAAAAATATACAATGAAAAAAAGAAATAAAGAAAATGACAGTTTTTATGGACAAATATGTGTTAAATTTATGGAAAAAAAACCAAATTGTGAAAATAACTTAGAGCTAATTTTGCTAGAAACATATAACCTATTAGATGGATACATGGGAAAAGAGCAATGTTTGCTTTGAACATTATAGGATGGGATGAAACACCCTAATGTATGTATTTGATTTAAAATGACATATACTTATACATATTACTTAGCTACTCAATGCATTTGTTTAACATAGTAGCCTTCTCAAGATGACTATGTATACAACACCAAATCAACACAAGTAGAATAATTTAAACTTATTTTATACATCATTTTAAAAATTAAATATATGTGTTAAACACTAAAACAAGGAAATATGCAATTTTTTATGAATAATTATAACGACCTAAATTATAATGTATTGATATTGAGTTTTTTAAAATCTGAAATTCTAAAATATGAGGCATTGATATCATAATATGTTGTTTAAAAAAATATACAATGAAAAAAAGAAATAAAGAAAATGGCAGTTTTTATGGACAAATATGTGTTAAATTTATGGAAAAAAAAACAAATTGTGAAAATAACTTAGAGCTAATTTTGCTAGAAACATATAACCTATTAGATGGATACATGGGAAAAGAGCTATTTTGCTTTGAACATTATAGGATGGGATGAAACACTCGTAATGTATGTATTTGATTTAAAATGACATATACTTATACATATTACTTAGCTACTCAATGCATTTGTTTAACATAGTAGCCTTCTCAAGGTGACTATGTATACTACACCAAATAACACACAAGTAGAATAATTTATACTTATTTTATACATCATTTTCAAAATTAAATATATGTGTTAAACACTAAAACAAGAAAACTATGCAATTTTTTATGAATAATTATATTGACCTAAATTATAATGTATCGATATTGAGTTTTTTAAAATCTGAAATTCTAAAATATGACGCATTGATATCATAATATGTTGTTTAAAAAAATATACAATGAAAAAAAGAAATAAAGAAAATGACAGTTTTTATGGACAAATATGTGTTAAATTTATGGAAAAAAAACCAAATTGTGAAAATAACTTAGAGCTAATTTTGCTAGAAACATATAACCTATTAGATGGATACATGGGAAAAGAGCTATGTTTGCTTTGAACATTATAGGATGGGATGAAACACCCCTAATGTATGTATTTGATTTAAAATGACATATACTTATACATATTACTTAGCTACTCAATGCATTTGTTTAACATAGTAGCGTTCTCAAGGTGACTATGTATACTACACCAAATCAACACAAGTAGAATAATTTAAATTATTTTATACATCATTTTAAAAATTAAATATATGTGTTAAACACTAAACAAGGAAATATGCAATTTTTTATGAATAATTATATTGACCTAAATTATAATGTATCGATATTGAGTTTTTTAAAATCTGAAATTCTAAAATATGACGCATTGATATCATAATATGTTGTTTAAAAAAATATACAATGAAAAAAGAAATAAAGAAAATGACAGTTTTTATGGACAAATATGTGTTAAATTTATGGAAAAAAAACCAAATTGTGAAAATAACTTAGAGCTAATTTTGCTAGAAACATATAACCTATTAGATGGATACATGGGAAAAGAGCAATGTTTGCTTTGAACATTATAGGATGGGATGAAACACCCCTAATGTATGTATTTGATTTAAAATGACATATACTTATACATATTACTTAGCTACTCAATGCATTTGTTTAACATAGTAGCCTTCTCAAGATGACTATGTATACAACACCAAATCAACACAAGTAGAATAATTTAAATTTATTTTATACATCATTTTAAAAATTAAATATATGTGTTAAACACTAAAACAAGGAAATATGCAATTTTTTATGAATAATTATAACGACCTAAATTATAATGTATTGATATTGAGTTTTTTAAAATCTGAAATTCTAAAATATGAGGCATTGATATCATAATATGTTGTTTAAAAAAATATACAATGAAAAAAAGAAATAAAGAAAATGGCAGTTTTTATGGACAAATATGTGTTAAATTTATGGAAAAAAAAACAAATTGTGAAAATAACTTAGAGCTAATTTTGCTAGAAACATATAACCTATTAGATGGATACATGGGAAAAGAGCTATTTTGCTTTGAACATTATAGGATGGGATGAAACACTCGTAATGTATGTATTTGATTTAAAATGACATATACTTATACATATTACTTAGCTACTCAATGCATTTGTTTAACATAGTAGCCTTCTCAAGGTGACTATGTATACTACACCAAATAACACACAAGTAGAATAATTTATACTTATTTTATACATCATTTTCAAAATTAAATATATGTGTTAAACACTAAAACAAGAAAACTATGCAATTTTTTATGAATAATTATATTGACCTAAATTATAATGTATCGATATTGAGTTTTTTAAAATCTGAAATTCTAAAATATGACGCATTGATATCATAATATGTTGTTTAAAAAAATATACAATGAAAAAAAGAAATAAAGAAAATGGCAGTTTTTATGGACAAATATGTGTTTAATTTATGGAAAAAAAACCAAATTGTGAAAATAACTTAGAGCTAATTTTGCTAGAAACATATAACCTATTAGATGGATACATGGGAAAAGAGCTATTTTGCTTTGAACATTATAGGATGGGATGAAACACTCGTAATGTATGTATTTGATTTAAAATGACATATACTTATACATATTACTTAGCTACTCAATGCATTTGTTTAACATAGTAGCCTTCTCAAGGTGACTATGTATACTACACCAAATAACACACAAGTAGAATAATTTATACTTATTTTATACATCATTTTCAAAATTAAATATATGTGTTAAACACTAAAACAAGAAAACTATGCAATTTTTTATGAATAATTATATTGACCTAAATTATAATGTATCGATATTGAGTTTTTTAAAATCTGAAATTCTAAAATATGACGCATTGATATCATAATATGTTGTTTAAAAAAATATACAATGAAAAAAAGAAATAAAGAAAATGACAGTTTTTATGGACAAATATGTGTTAAATTTATGGAAAAAAAACCAAATTGTGAAAATAACTTAGAGCTAATTTTGCTAGAAACATATAACCTATTAGATGGATACATGGGAAAAGAGCAATGTTTGCTTTGAACATTATAGGATGGGATGAAACACCCCTAATGTATGTATTTGATTTAAAATGACATATACTTATACATATTACTTAGCTACTCAATGCATTTGTTTAACATAGTAGCCTTCTCAAGATGACTATGTATACAACACCAAATCAACACAAGTAGAATAATTTAAATTTATTTTATACATCATTTTAAAAATTAAATATATGTGTTAAACACTAAACCAAGGAAATATGCAATTTTTTATGAATAATTATAACGACCTAAATTATAATGTATTGATATTGAGTTTTTTAAAATCTGAAATTCTAAAATATGAGGCATTGATATCATAATATGTTGTTTAAAAAAATATACAATGAAAAAAAGAAATAAAGAAAATGGCAGTTTTGATGGACAAATATGTGTTAAATTTATGGAAAAAAAACACAAATTGTGAAAATAACTTAGAGCTAATTTTGCTAGAAACATATAACCTATTAGATGGATACATGGGAAAAGAGCTATTTTGCTTTGAACATTATAGGATGGGATGAAACACTCGTAATGTATGTATTTGATTTAAAATGACATATACTTATACATATTACTTAGCTACTCAATGCATTTGTTTAACATAGTAGCCTTCTCAAGGTGACTATGTATACTACACCAAATAACACACAAGTAGAATAATTTATACTTATTTTATACATCATTTTCAAAATTAAATATATGTGTTAAACACTAAAACAAGAAAACTATGCAATTTTTTATGAATAATTATATTGACCTAAATTATAATGTATCGATATTGAGTTTTTTAAAATCTGAAATTCTAAAATATGACGCATTGATATCATAATATGTTGTTTAAAAAATATACAATGAAAAAAAGAAATAAAGAAAATGGCAGTTTTTATGGACAAATATGTGTTAAATTTATGGAAAAAAAACCAAATTGTGAAAATAACTTAGAGCTAATTTTGCTAGAAACATATAACCTATTAGATGGATACATGGGAAAAGAGCTATTTTGCTTTGAACATTATAGGATGGGATGAAACACTCGTAATGTATGTATTTGATTTAAAATGACATATACTTATACATATTACTTAGCTACTCAATGCATTTGTTTAACATAGTAGCCTTCTCAAGGTGACTATGTATACTACACCAAATAACACACAAGTAGAATAATTTATACTTATTTTATACATCATTTTCAAAATTAAATATATGTGTTAAACACTAAAACAAGAAAACTATGCAATTTTTTATGAATAATTATATTGACCTAAATTATAATGTATCGATATTGAGTTTTTTAAAATCTGAAATTCTAAAATATGACGCATTGATATCATAATATGTTGTTTAAAAAATATACAATGAAAAAAAGAAATAAAGAAAATGACAGTTTTTATGGACAAATATGTGTTAAATTTATGGAAAAAAAACCAAATTGTGAAAATAACTTAGAGCTAATTTTGCTAGAAACATATAACCTATTAGATGGATACATGGGAAAAGAGCAATGTTTGCTTTGAACATTATAGGATGGGATGAAACACCCCTAATGTATGTATTTGATTTAAAATGACATATACTTATACATATTACTTAGCTACTCAATGCATTTGTTTAACATAGTAGCCTTCTCAAGATGACTATGTATACAACACCAAATCAACACAAGTAGAATAATTTAAATTTATTTTATACATCATTTTAAAAATTAAATATATGTGTTAAACACTAAACCAAGGAAATATGCAATTTTTTTATGAATAATTATAACGACCTAAATTATAATGTATTGATATTGAGTTTTTTAAAATCTGAAATTCTAAAATATGAGGCATTGATATCATAATATGTTGTTTAAAAAAATATAAAATGAAAAAAAGAAATAAAGAAAATGGCAGTTTTTATGGACAAATATATGTTAAATTTATGGAAAAAAAAACAAATTGTGAAAATAACTTAGAGCTAATTTTGCTAGAAACATATAACCTATTAGATGGATACATGGGAAAAGAGCTATTTTGCTTTGAACATTATAGGATGGGATGAAACACTCGTAATGTATGTATTTGATTTAAAATGACATATACTTATACATATTACTTAGCTACTCAATGCATTTGTTTAACATAGTAGCCTTCTCAAGGTGACTATGTATACTACACCAAATAACACACAAGTAGAATAATTTATACTTATTTTATACATCATTTTCAAAATTAAATATATGTGTTAAACACTAAAACAAGAAAACTATGCAATTTTTTATGAATAATTATATTGACCTAAATTATAATGTATCGATATTGAGTTTTTTAAAATCTGAAATTCTAAAATATGACGCATTGATATCATAATATGTTGTTTAAAAAAATATACAATGAAAAAAAGAAATAAAGAAAATGACAGTTTTTATGGACAAATATGTGTTAAATTTATGGAAAAAAAACCAAATTGTGAAAATAACTTAGAGCTAATTTTGCTAGAAACATATAACCTATTAGATGGATACATGGGAAAAGAGCTATTTTGCTTTGAACATTATAGGATGGGATGAAACACTCGTAATGTATGTATTTGATTTAAAATGACATATACTTATACATATTACTTAGCTACTCAATGCATTTGTTTAACATAGTAGCCTTCTCAAGGTGACTATGTATACTACACCAAATAACACACAAGTAGAATAATTTATACTTATTTTATACATCATTTTCAAAATTAAATATATGTGTTAAACACTAAAACAAGAAAACTATGCAATTTTTTATGAATAATTATATTGACCTAAATTATAATGTATCGATATTGAGTTTTTTAAAATCTGAAATTCTAAAATATGACGCATTGATATCATAATATGTTGTTTAAAAAAATATACAATGAAAAAAAGAAATAAAGAAAATGACAGTTTTTATGGACAAATATGTGTTAAATTTATGGAAAAAAAACCAAATTGTGAAAATAACTTAGAGCTAATTTTGCTAGAAACATATAACCTATTAGATGGATACATGGGAAAAGAGCAATGTTTGCTTTGAACATTATAGGATGGGATGAAACACCCCTAATGTATGTATTTGATTTAAAATGACATATACTTATACATATTACTTAGCTACTCAATGCATTTGTTTAACATAGTAGCCTTCTCAAGATGACTATGTATACAACACCAAATCAACACAAGTAGAATAATTTAAATTTATTTTATACATCATTTTAAAAATTAAATATATGTGTTAAACACTAAACCAAGGAAATATGCAATTTTTTATGAATAATTATAACGACCTAAATTATAATGTATTGATATTGAGTTTTTTAAAATCTGAAATTCTAAAATATGAGGCATTGATATCATAATATGTTGTTTAAAAAAATATACAATGAAAAAAAGAAATAAAGAAAATGGCAGTTTTGATGGACAAATATGTGTTAAATTTATGGAAAAAAAACACAAATTGTGAAAATAACTTAGAGCTAATTTTGCTAGAAACATATAACCTATTAGATGGATACATGGGAAAAGAGCTATTTTGCTTTGAACATTATAGGATGGGATGAAACACTCGTAATGTATGTATTTGATTTAAAATGACATATACTTATACATATTACTTAGCTACTCAATGCATTTGTTTAACATAGTAGCCTTCTCAAGGTGACTATGTATACTACACCAAATAACACACAAGTAGAATAATTTATACTTATTTTATACATCATTTTCAAAATTAAATATATGTGTTAAACACTAAAACAAGAAAACTATGCAATTTTTTATGAATAATTATATTGACCTAAATTATAATGTATCGATATTGAGTTTTTTAAAATCTGAAATTCTAAAATATGACGCATTGATATCATAATATGTTGTTTAAAAAAATATACAATGAAAAAAAGAAATAAAGAAAATGACAGTTTTTATGGACAAATATGTGTTAAATTTATGGAAAAAAAACCAAATTGTGAAAATAACTTAGAGCTAATTTTGCTAGAAACATATAACCTATTAGATGGATACATGGGAAAAGAGCTATGTTTGCTTTGAACATTATAGGATGGGATGAAACACCCCTAATGTATGTATTTGATTTAAAATGACATATACTTATACATATTACTTAGCTACTCAATGCATTTGTTTAACATAGTAGCCTTCTCAAGATGACTATGTATACAACACCAAATCAACACAAGTAGAATAATTTAAATTTATTTTATACATCATTTTAAAAATTAAATATATGTGTTAAACACTAAACCAAGGAAATATGCAATTTTTTATGAATAATTATATTGACCTAAATTATAATGTATCGATATTGAGTTTTTTAAAATCTGAAATTCTAAAATATGACGCATTGATATCATAATATGTTGTTTAAAAAAATATAAAATGAAAAAGAGAAATAAAGAAAATGGCAGTTTTTATGGACAAATATATGTTAAATTTATGGAAAAAAAACCAAATTGTGAAAATAACTTAGAGCTATTTTTGCTAGAAACATATAACCTATTAGATGGATACATGGGAAAAGAGCAATGTTTGCTTTGAACATTATAGGATGGGATGAAACACCCCTAATGTATGTATTTGATTTAAAATGACATATACTTATACATATTACTTAGCTACTCAATGCATTTGTTTAACATAGTAGCCTTCTCAAGATGACTATGTATACAACACCAAATCAACACAAGTAGAATAATTTAAATTTATTTTATACATCATTTTAAAAATTAAATATATGTGTTAAACACTAAACCAAGGAAATATGCAATTTTTTTATGAATAATTATAACGACCTAAATTATAATGTATTGATATTGAGTTTTTTAAAATCTGAAATTCTAAAATATGAGGCATTGATATCATAATATGTTGTTTAAAAAAATATAAAATGAAAAAAAGAAATAAAGAAAATGGCAGTTTTTATGGACAAATATGTGTTAAATTTATGGAAAAAAAAAACAAATTGTGAAAATAACTTAGAGCTAATTTTGCTAGAAACATATAACCTATTAGATGGATACATGGGAAAAGAGCTATTTTGCTTTGAACATTATAGGATGGGATGAAACACTCGTAATGTATGTATTTGATTTAAAATGACATATACTTATACATATTACTTAGCTACTCAATGCATTTGTTTAACATAGTAGCCTTCTCAAGGTGACTATGTATACTACACCAAATAACACACAAGTAGAATAATTTATACTTATTTTATACATCATTTTCAAAATTAAATATATGTGTTAAACACTAAAACAAGAAAACTATGCAATTTTTTATGAATAATTATATTGACCTAAATTATAATGTATCGATATTGAGTTTTTTAAAATCTGAAATTCTAAAATATGACGCATTGATATCATAATATGTTGTTTAAAAAAATATACAATGAAAAAAAGAAATAAAGAAAATGACAGTTTTTATGGACAAATATGTGTTAAATTTATGGAAAAAAAAACCAAATTGTGAAAATAACTTAGAGCTAATTTTGCTAGAAACATATAACCTATTAGATGGATACATGGGAAAAGAGCAATGTTTGCTTTGAACATTATAGGATGGGATGAAACACCCCTAATGTATGTATTTGATTTAAAATGACATATACTTATACATATTACTTAGCTACTCAATGCATTTGTTTAACATAGTAGCCTTCTCAAGATGACTATGTATACAACACCAAATCAACACAAGTAGAATAATTTAAATTTATTTTATACATCATTTTAAAAATTAAATATATGTGTTAAACACTAAACCAAGGAAATATGCAATTTTTTTATGAATAATTATAACGACCTAAATTATAATGTATTGATATTGAGTTTTTTAAAATCTGAAATTCTAAAATATGAGGCATTGATATCATAATATGTTGTTTAAAAAAATATAAAATGAAAAAAAGAAATAAAGAAAATGGCAGTTTTTATGGACAAATATATGTTAAATTTATGGAAAAAAAAACAAATTGTGAAAATAACTTAGAGCTAATTTTGCTAGAAACATATAACCTATTAGATGGATACATGGGAAAAGAGCTATTTTGCTTTGAACATTATAGGATGGGATGAAACACTCGTAATGTATGTATTTGATTTAAAATGACATATACTTATACATATTACTTAGCTACTCAATGCATTTGTTTAACATAGTAGCCTTCTCAAGGTGACTATGTATACTACACCAAATAACACACAAGTAGAATAATTTATACTTATTTTATACATCATTTTCAAAATTAAATATATGTGTTAAACACTAAAACAAGAAAACTATGCAATTTTTTATGAATAATTATATTGACCTAAATTATAATGTATCGATATTGAGTTTTTTAAAATCTGAAATTCTAAAATATGACGCATTGATATCATAATATGTTGTTTAAAAAAATATACAATGAAAAAAAGAAATAAAGAAAATGACAGTTTTTATGGACAAATATGTGTTAAATTTATGGAAAAAAAACCAAATTGTGAAAATAACTTAGAGCTAATTTTGCTAGAAACATATAACCTATTAGATGGATACATGGGAAAAGAGCTATGTTTGCTTTGAACATTATAGGATGGGATGAAACACCCCTAATGTATGTATTTGATTTAAAATGACATATACTTATACATATTACTTAGCTACTCAATGCATTTGTTTAACATAGTAGCCTTCTCAAGGTGACTATGTATACAACACCAAATCAACACAAGTAGAATAATTTAAACTTATTTTATACATCATTTTAAAAATTAAATATATGTGTTAAACACTAAACCAAGAAAATATGCAATTTTTTATGAATAATTATATTGACCTAAATTATAATGTATCGATATTGAGTTTTTTAAAATCTGAAATTCTAAAATATGACGCATTGATATCATAATATGTTGTTTAAAAAAATATACAATGAAAAAAAGAAATAAAGAAAATGGCAGTTTTTATGGACAAATATGTGTTAAATTTATGGAAAAAAAACCAAATTGTGAAAATAACTTAGAGCTAATTTTGCTAGAAACATATAACCTATTAGATGGATACATGGGAAAAGAGCAATGTTTGCTTTGAACATTATAGGATGGGATGAAACACCCCTAATGTATGTATTTGATTTAAAATGACATATACTTATACATATTACTTAGCTACTCAATGCATTTGTTTAACATAGTAGCCTTCTCAAGGTGACTATGTATACAACACCAAATCAACACAAGTAGAATAATTTAAATTTATTTTATACATCATTTTAAAAATTAAATATATGTGTTAAACACTAAACCAAGGAAATATGCAATTTTTTTATGAATAATTATAACGACCTAAATTATAATGTATTGATATTGAGTTTTTTAAAATCTGAAATTCTAAAATATGAGGCATTGATATCATAATATGTTGTTTAAAAAAATATACAATGAAAAAAAGAAATAAAGAAAATGGCAGTTTTTATGGACAAATATGTGTTAAATTTATGGAAAAAAAAAACAAATTGTGAAAATAACTTAGAGCTAATTTTGCTAGAAACATATAACCTATTAGATGGATACATGGGAAAAGAGCTATTTTGCTTTGAACATTATAGGATGGGATGAAACACTCGTAATGTATGTATTTGATTTAAAATGACATATACTTATACATATTACTTAGCTACTCAATGCATTTGTTTAACATAGTAGCCTTCTCAAGGTGACTATGTATACTACACCAAATAACACACAAGTAGAATAATTTATACTTATTTTATACATCATTTTCAAAATTAAATATATGTGTTAAACACTAAAACAAGAAAACTATGCAATTTTTTATGAATAATTATATTGACCTAAATTATAATGTATCGATATTGAGTTTTTTAAAATCTGAAATTCTAAAATATGACGCATTGATATCATAATATGTTGTTTAAAAAAATATACAATGAAAAAAAGAAATAAAGAAAATGACAGTTTTTATGGACAAATATGTGTTAAATTTATGGAAAAAAAACCAAATTGTGAAAATAACTTAGAGCTAATTTTGCTAGAAACATATAACCTATTAGATGGATACATGGGAAAAGAGCAATGTTTGCTTTGAACATTATAGGATGGGATGAAACACCCCTAATGTATGTATTTGATTTAAAATGACATATACTTATACATATTACTTAGCTACTCAATGCATTTGTTTAACATAGTAGCCTTCTCAAGATGACTATGTATACAACACCAAATCAACACAAGTAGAATAATTTAAATTTATTTTATACATCATTTTAAAAATTAAATATATGTGTTAAACACTAAACAAGGAAATATGCAATTTTTTATGAATAATTATAACGACCTAAATTATAATGTATTGATATTGAGTTTTTTAAAATCTGAAATTCTAAAATATGAGGCATTGATATCATAATATGTTGTTTAAAAAAATATACAATGAAAAAAAGAAATAAAGAAAATGGCAGTTTTGATGGACAAATATGTGTTAAATTTATGGAAAAAAAACACAAATTGTGAAAATAACTTAGAGCTAATTTTGCTAGAAACATATAACCTATTAGATGGATACATGGGAAAAGAGCTATTTTGCTTTGAACATTATAGGATGGGATGAAACACTCGTAATGTATGTATTTGATTTAAAATGACATATACTTATACATATTACTTAGCTACTCAATGCATTTGTTTAACATAGTAGCCTTCTCAAGGTGACTATGTATACTACACCAAATAACACACAAGTAGAATAATTTATACTTATTTTATACATCATTTTCAAAATTAAATATATGTGTTAAACACTAAAACAAGAAAACTATGCAATTTTTTATGAATAATTATATTGACCTAAATTATAATGTATCGATATTGAGTTTTTTAAAATCTGAAATTCTAAAATATGACGCATTGATATCATAATATGTTGTTTAAAAAAATATACAATGAAAAAAAGAAATAAAGAAAATGACAGTTTTTATGGACAAATATGTGTTAAATTTATGGAAAAAAAACAAATTGTGAAAATAACTTAGAGCTAATTTTGCTAGAAACATATAACCTATTAGATGGATACATGGGAAAAGAGCTATGTTTGCTTTGAACATTATAGGATGGGATGAAACACCCCTAATGTATGTATTTGATTTAAAATGACATATACTTATACATATTACTTAGCTACTCAATGCATTTGTTTAACATAGTAGCCTTCTCAAGGTGACTATGTATACAACACCAAATCAACACAAGTAGAATAATTTAAATTTATTTTATACATCATTTTAAAAATTAAATATATGTGTTAAACACTAAACCAAGGAAATATGCAATTTTTTTATGAATAATTATAACGACCTAAATTATAATGTATTGATATTGAGTTTTTTAAAATCTGAAATTCTAAAATATGAGGCATTGATATCATAATATGTTGTTTAAAAAAATATACAATGAAAAAAAGAAATAAAGAAAATGGCAGTTTTTATGGACAAATATGTGTTAAATTTATGGAAAAAAAAAACAAATTGTGAAAATAACTTAGAGCTAATTTTGCTAGAAACATATAACCTATTAGATGGATACATGGGAAAAGAGCTATTTTGCTTTGAACATTATAGGATGGGATGAAACACTCGTAATGTATGTATTTGATTTAAAATGACATATACTTATACATATTACTTAGCTACTCAATGCATTTGTTTAACATAGTAGCCTTCTCAAGGTGACTATGTATACTACACCAAATAACACACAAGTAGAATAATTTATACTTATTTTATACATCATTTTCAAAATTAAATATATGTGTTAAACACTAAAACAAGAAACTATGCAATTTTTTATGAATAATTATATTGACCTAAATTATAATGTATCGATATTGAGTTTTTTAAAATCTGAAATTCTAAAATATGACGCATTGATATCATAATATGTTGTTTAAAAAAATATACAATGAAAAAAAGAAATAAAGAAAATGACAGTTTTTATGGACAAATATGTGTTAAATTTATGGAAAAAAAACCAAATTGTGAAAATAACTTAGAGCTAATTTTGCTAGAAACATATAACCTATTAGATGGATACATGGGAAAAGAGCTATTTTGCTTTGAACATTATAGGATGGGATGAAACACTCGTAATGTATGTATTTGATTTAAAATGACATATACTTATACATATTACTTAGCTACTCAATGCATTTGTTTAACATAGTAGCCTTCTCAAGGTGACTATGTATACTACACCAAATAACACACAAGTAGAATAATTTATACTTATTTTATACATCATTTTCAAAATTAAATATATGTGTTAAACACTAAAACAAGAAAACTATGCAATTTTTTATGAATAATTATATTGACCTAAATTATAATGTATCGATATTGAGTTTTTTAAAATCTGAAATTCTAAAATATGACGCATTGATATCATAATATGTTGTTTAAAAAAATATACAATGAAAAAAAGAAATAAAGAAAATGACAGTTTTTATGGACAAATATGTGTTAAATTTATGGAAAAAAAACCAAATTGTGAAAATAACTTAGAGCTAATTTTGCTAGAAACATATAACCTATTAGATGGATACATGGGAAAAGAGCTATGTTTGCTTTGAACATTATAGGATGGGATGAAACACCCCTAATGTATGTATTTGATTTAAAATGACATATACTTATACATATTACTTAGCTACTCAATGCATTTGTTTAACATAGTAGCCTTCTCAAGGTGACTATGTATACAACACCAAATCAACACAAGTAGAATAATTTAAATTTATTTTATACATCATTTTAAAATTAAATATATGTGTTAAACACTAAAACAAGGAAATATGCAATTTTTTATGAATAATTATAACGACCTAAATTATAATGTATTGATATTGAGTTTTTTAAAATCTGAAATTCTAAAATATGAGGCATTGATATCATAATATGTTGTTTAAAAAAATATACAATGAAAAAAAGAAATAAAGAAAATGGCAGTTTTTATGGACAAATATGTGTTAAATTTATGGAAAAAAAAAACAAATTGTGAAAATAACTTAGAGCTAATTTTGCTAGAAACATATAACCTATTAGATGGATACATGGGAAAAGAGCTATTTTGCTTTGAACATTATAGGATGGGATGAAACACTCGTAATGTATGTATTTGATTTAAAATGACATATACTTATACATATTACTTAGCTACTCAATGCATTTGTTTAACATAGTAGCCTTCTCAAGGTGACTATGTATACTACACCAAATAACACACAAGTAGAATAATTTATACTTATTTTATACATCATTTTCAAAATTAAATATATGTGTTAAACACTAAAACAAGAAAACTATGCAATTTTTTATGAATAATTATATTGACCTAAATTATAATGTATCGATATTGAGTTTTTTAAAATCTGAAATTCTAAAATATGACGCATTGATATCATAATATGTTGTTTAAAAAAATATACAATGAAAAAAAGAAATAAAGAAAATGACAGTTTTTATGGACAAATATGTGTTAAATTTATGGAAAAAAAACAAATTGTGAAAATAACTTAGAGCTAATTTTGCTAGAAACATATAACCTATTAGATGGATACATGGGAAAAGAGCTATTTTGCTTTGAACATTATAGGATGGGATGAAACACTCGTAATGTATGTATTTGATTTAAAATGACATATACTTATACATATTACTTAGCTACTCAATGCATTTGTTTAACATAGTAGCCTTCTCAAGGTGACTATGTATACTACACCAAATCAACACAAGTAGAATAATTTATACTTATTTTATACATCATTTTCAAAATTAAATATATGTGTTAAACACTAAAACAAGAAAATATGCAATTTTTTATGAATAATTATATTGACCTAAATTATAATGTATCGATATTGAGTTTTTTAAAATCTGAAATTCTAAAATATGACGCATTGATATCATAATATGTTGTTTAAAAAAATATACAATGAAAAAAAGAAATAAAGAAAATGGCAGTTTTTATGGACAAATATGTGTTAAATTTATGGAAAAAAAAACCAAATTGTGAAAATAACTTAGAGCTAATTTTGCTAGAAACATATAACCTATTAGATGGATACATGGGAAAAGAGCTATTTTGCTTTGAACATTATAGGATGGGATGAAACACTCGTAATGTATGTATTTGATTTAAAATGACATATACTTATACATATTACTTAGCTACTCAATGCATTTGTTTAACATAGTAGCCTTCTCAAGGTGACTATGTATACTACACCAAATAACACACAAGTAGAATAATTTATACTTATTTTATACATCATTTTCAAAATTAAATATATGTGTTAAACACTAAAACAAGAAAACTATGCAATTTTTTATGAATAATTATATTGACCTAAATTATAATGTATCGATATTGAGTTTTTTAAAATCTGAAATTCTAAAATATGACGCATTGATATCATAATATGTTGTTTAAAAAAATATACAATGAAAAAAAGAAATAAAGAAAATGACAGTTTTTATGGACAAATATGTGTTAAATTTATGGAAAAAAAACCAAATTGTGAAAATAACTTAGAGCTAATTTTGCTAGAAACATATAACCTATTAGATGGATACATGGGAAAAGAGCAATGTTTGCTTTGAACATTATAGGATGGGATGAAACACCCCTAATGTATGTATTTGATTTAAAATGACATATACTTATACATATTACTTAGCTACTCAATGCATTTGTTTAACATAGTAGCCTTCTCAAGATGACTATGTATACAACACCAAATCAACACAAGTAGAATAATTTAAATTTATTTTATACATCATTTTAAAAATTAAATATATGTGTTAAACACTAAACCAAGGAAATATGCAATTTTTTATGAATAATTATAACGACCTAAATTATAATGTATTGATATTGAGTTTTTTAAAATCTGAAATTCTAAAATATGAGGCATTGATATCATAATATGTTGTTTAAAAAAATATACAATGAAAAAAAGAAATAAAGAAAATGGCAGTTTTTATGGACAAATATGTGTTAAATTTATGGAAAAAAAAAACAAATTGTGAAAATAACTTAGAGCTAATTTTGCTAGAAACATATAACCTATTAGATGGATACATGGGAAAAGAGCTATTTTGCTTTGAACATTATAGGATGGGATGAAACACTCGTAATGTATGTATTTGATTTAAAATGACATATACTTATACATATTACTTAGCTACTCAATGCATTTGTTTAACATAGTAGCCTTCTCAAGGTGACTATGTATACTACACCAAATAACACACAAGTAGAATAATTTATACTTATTTTATACATCATTTTCAAAATTAAATATATGTGTTAAACACTAAAACAAGAAAACTATGCAATTTTTTATGAATAATTATATTGACCTAAATTATAATGTATCGATATTGAGTTTTTTAAAATCTGAAATTCTAAAATATGACGCATTGATATCATAATATGTTGTTTAAAAAAATATACAATGAAAAAAAGAAATAAAGAAAATGGCAGTTTTTATGGACAAATATGTGTTAAATTTATGTGAAAAAAAACAAATTGTGAAAATAACTTAGAGCTAATTTTGCTAGAAACATATAACCTATTAGATGGATACATGGGAAAAGAGCTATTTTGCTTTGAACATTATAGGATGGGATGAAACACTCGTAATGTATGTATTTGATTTAAAATGACATATACTTATACATATTACTTAGCTACTCAATGCATTTGTTTAACATAGTAGCCTTCTCAAGGTGACTATGTATACTACACCAAATAACACACAAGTAGAATAATTTATACTTATTTTATACATCATTTTCAAAATTAAATATATGTGTTAAACACTAAAACAAGAAAACTATGCAATTTTTTATGAATAATTATATTGACCTAAATTATAATGTATCGATATTGAGTTTTTTAAAATCTGAAATTCTAAAATATGACGCATTGATATCATAATATGTTGTTTAAAAAAATATACAATGAAAAAAAGAAATAAAGAAAATGACAGTTTTTATGGACAAATATGTGTTAAATTTATGGAAAAAAAACCAAATTGTGAAAATAACTTAGAGCTAATTTTGCTAGAAACATATAACCTATTAGATGGATACATGGGAAAAGAGCAATGTTTGCTTTGAACATTATTGGATGGGATGAAACACCCCTAATGTATGTATTTGATTTAAAATGACATATACTTATACATATTACTTAGCTACTCAATGCATTTGTTTAACATAGTAGCGTTCTCAAGGTGACTATGTATACTACACCAAATCAACACAAGTAGAATAATTTAAATTTATTTTATACATCATTTTAAAAATTAAATATATGTGTTAAACACTAAACCAAGGAAATATGCAATTTTTTTATGAATAATTATAACGACCTAAATTATAATGTATTGATATTGAGTTTTTTAAAATCTGAAATTCTAAAATATGAGGCATTGATATCATAATATGTTGTTTAAAAAAATATACAATGAAAAAAAGAAATAAAGAAAATGGCAGTTTTTATGGACAAATATGTGTTAAATTTATGGAAAAAAAAACAAATTGTGAAAATAACTTAGAGCTAATTTTGCTAGAAACATATAACCTATTAGATGGATACATGGGAAAAGAGCTATTTTGCTTTGAACATTATAGGATGGGATGAAACACTCGTAATGTATGTATTTGATTTAAAATGACATATACTTATACATATTACTTAGCTACTCAATGCATTTGTTTAACATAGTAGCCTTCTCAAGGTGACTATGTATACTACACCAAATAACACACAAGTAGAATAATTTATACTTATTTTATACATCATTTTCAAAATTAAATATATGTGTTAAACACTAAAACAAGAAAACTATGCAATTTTTTATGAATAATTATATTGACCTAAATTATAATGTATCGATATTGAGTTTTTTAAAATCTGAAATTCTAAAATATGACGCATTGATATCATAATATGTTGTTTAAAAAAATATACAATGAAAAAAAGAAATAAAGAAAATGACAGTTTTTATGGACAAATATGTGTTAAATTTATGGAAAAAAAACCAAATTGTGAAAATAACTTAGAGCTAATTTTGCTAGAAACATATAACCTATTAGATGGATACATGGGAAAAGAGCTATTTTGCTTTGAACATTATAGGATGGGATGAAACACTCGTAATGTATGTATTTGATTTAAAATGACATATACTTATACATATTACTTAGCTACTCAATGCATTTGTTTAACATAGTAGCCTTCTCAAGGTGACTATGTATACTACACCAAATAACACACAAGTAGAATAATTTATACTTATTTTATACATCATTTTCAAAATTAAATATATGTGTTAAACACTAAAACAAGAAAACTATGCAATTTTTTATGAATAATTATATTGACCTAAATTATAATGTATCGATATTGAGTTTTTTAAAATCTGAAATTCTAAAATATGACGCATTGATATCATAATATGTTGTTTAAAAAAATATACAATGAAAAAAAGAAATAAAGAAAATGACAGTTTTTATGGACAAATATGTGTTAAATTTATGGAAAAAAAACCAAATTGTGAAAATAACTTAGAGCTAATTTTGCTAGAAACATATAACCTATTAGATGGATACATGGGAAAAGAGCAATGTTTGCTTTGAACATTATAGGATGGGATGAAACACCCCTAATGTATGTATTTGATTTAAAATGACATATACTTATACATATTACTTAGCTACTCAATGCATTTGTTTAACATAGTAGCCTTCTCAAGATGACTATGTATACAACACCAAATCAACACAAGTAGAATAATTTAAATTATTTTATACATCATTTTAAAAATTAAATATATGTGTTAAACACTAAACCAAGGAAATATGCAATTTTTTATGAATAATTATAACGACCTAAATTATAATGTATTGATATTGAGTTTTTTAAAATCTGAAATTCTAAAATATGAGGCATTGATATCATAATATGTTGTTTAAAAAAATATACAATGAAAAAAAGAAATAAAGAAAATGGCAGTTTTTATGGACAAATATGTGTTAAATTTATGGAAAAAAAAAACAAATTGTGAAAATAACTTAGAGCTAATTTTGCTAGAAACATATAACCTATTAGATGGATACATGGGAAAAGAGCTATTTTGCTTTGAACATTATAGGATGGGATGAAACACTCGTAATGTATGTATTTGATTTAAAATGACATATACTTATACATATTACTTAGCTACTCAATGCATTTGTTTAACATAGTAGCCTTCTCAAGGTGACTATGTATACTACACCAAATAACACACAAGTAGAATAATTTATACTTATTTTATACATCATTTTCAAAATTAAATATATGTGTTAAACACTAAAACAAGAAAACTATGCAATTTTTTATGAATAATTATATTGACCTAAATTATAATGTATCGATATTGAGTTTTTTAAAATCTGAAATTCTAAAATATGACGCATTGATATCATAATATGTTGTTTAAAAAAATATACAATGAAAAAAAGAAATAAAGAAAATGGCAGTTTTTATGGACAAATATGTGTTTAATTTATGGAAAAAAAACCAAATTGTGAAAATAACTTAGAGCTAATTTTGCTAGAAACATATAACCTATTAGATGGATACATGGGAAAAGAGCTATTTTGCTTTGAACATTATAGGATGGGATGAAACACTCGTAATGTATGTATTTGATTTAAAATGACATATACTTATACATATTACTTAGCTACTCAATGCATTTGTTTAACATAGTAGCCTTCTCAAGGTGACTATGTATACTACACCAAATAACACACAAGTAGAATAATTTATACTTATTTTATACATCATTTTAAAAATTAAATATATGTGTTAAACACTAAAACAAGAAAACTATGCAATTTTTTATGAATAATTATATTGACCTAAATTATAATGTATCGATATTGAGTTTTTTAAAATCTGAAATTCTAAAATATGACGCATTGATATCATAATATGTTGTTTAAAAAAATATACAATGAAAAAAAGAAATAAAGAAAATGGCAGTTTTTATGGACAAATATGTGTTAAATTTATGGAAAAAAAAAACAAATTGTGAAAATAACTTAGAGCTATTTTTGCTAGAAACATATAACCTATTAGATGGATACATGGGAAAAGAGCAATGTTTGCTTTGAACATTATTGGATGGGATGAAACACCCCTAATGTATGTATTTGATTTAAAATGACATATACTTATACATATTACTTAGCTACTCAATGCATTTGTTTAACATAGTAGCCTTCTCAAGGTGACTATGTATACTACACCAAATAACACACAAGTAGAATAATTTATACTTATTTTATACATCATTTTCAAAATTAAATATATGTGTTAAACACTAAAACAAGAAAACTATGCAATTTTTTATGAATAATTATATTGACCTAAATTATAATGTATCGATATTGAGTTTTTTAAAATCTGAAATTCTAAAATATGACGCATTGATATCATAATATGTTGTTTAAAAAAATATACAATGAAAAAAAGAAATAAAGAAAATGGCAGTTTTTATGGACAAATATGTGTTAAATTTATGGAAAAAAAAAAATTGTGAAAATAACTTAGAGCTAATTTTGCTAGAAACATATAACCTATTAGATGGATACATGGGAAAAGAGCTATTTTGCTTTGAACATTATAGGATGGGATGAAACACTCGTAATGTATGTATTTGATTTAAAATGACATATACTTATACATATTACTTAGCTACTCAATGCATTTGTTTAACATAGTAGCCTTCTCAAGGTGACTATGTATACTACACCAAATAACACAAGTAGAATAATTTATACTTATTTTATACATCATTTTCAAAATTAAATATATGTGTTAAACACTAAAACAAGAAACTATGCAATTTTTTATGAATAATTATATTGACCTAAATTATAATGTATCGATATTGAGTTTTTTAAAATCTGAAATTCTAAAATATGACGCATTGATATCATAATATGTTGTTTAAAAAAATATACAATGAAAAAAAGAAATAAAGAAAATGACAGTTTTTATGGACAAATATGTGTTAAATTTATGGAAAAAAAACCAAATTGTGAAAATAACTTAGAGCTAATTTTGCTAGAAACATATAACCTATTAGATGGATACATGGGAAAAGAGCTATTTTGCTTTGAACATTATAGGATGGGATGAAACACTCGTAATGTATGTATTTGATTTAAAATGACATATACTTATACATATTACTTAGCTACTCAATGCATTTGTTTAACATAGTAGCCTTCTCAAGGTGACTATGTATACTACACCAAATAACACACAAGTAGAATAATTTATACTTATTTTATACATCATTTTCAAAATTAAATATATGTGTTAAACACTAAAACAAGAAAACTATGCAATTTTTTATGAATAATTATATTGACCTAAATTATAATGTATCGATATTGAGTTTTTTAAAATCTGAAATTCTAAAATATGACGCATTGATATCATAATATGTTGTTTAAAAAAATATACAATGAAAAAAAGAAATAAAGAAAATGACAGTTTTTATGGACAAATATGTGTTAAATTTATGGAAAAAAAACCAAATTGTGAAAATAACTTAGAGCTAATTTTGCTAGAAACATATAACCTATTAGATGGATACATGGGAAAAGAGCAATGTTTGCTTTGAACATTATAGGATGGGATGAAACACCCCTAATGTATGTATTTGATTTAAAATGACATATACTTATACATATTACTTAGCTACTCAATGCATTTGTTTAACATAGTAGCCTTCTCAAGGTGACTATGTATACAACACCAAATCAACACAAGTAGAATAATTTAAATTTATTTTATACATCATTTTAAAAATTAAATATATGTCTTAAACACTAAACCAAGGAAATATGCAATTTTTTTATGAATAATTATATTGACCTAAATTATAATGTATTGATATTGAGTTTTTTAAAATCTGAAATTCTAAAATATGAGGCATTGATATCATAATATGTTGTTTAAAAAAATATACAATGAAAAAAAGAAATAAAGAAAATGGCAGTTTTTATGGACAAATATGTGTTAAATTTATGGAAAAAAAAACAAATTGTGAAAATAACTTAGAGCTAATTTTGCTAGAAACATATAACCTATTAGATGGATACATGGGAAAAGAGCTATTTTGCTTTGAACATTATAGGATGGGATGAAACACTCGTAATGTATGTATTTGATTTAAAATGACATATACTTATACATATTACTTAGCTACTCAATGCATTTGTTTAACATAGTAGCCTTCTCAAGGTGACTATGTATACTACACCAAATAACACACAAGTAGAATAATTTATACTTATTTTATACATCATTTTCAAAATTAAATATATGTGTTAAACACTAAAACAAGAAAACTATGCAATTTTTTATGAATAATTATATTGACCTAAATTATAATGTATCGATATTGAGTTTTTTAAAATCTGAAATTCTAAAATATGACGCATTGATATCATAATATGTTGTTTAAAAAAATATACAATGAAAAAAAGAAATAAAGAAAATGGCAGTTTTTATGGACAAATATGTGTTAAATTTATGGAAAAAAAAACAAATTGTGAAAATAACTTAGAGCTAATTTTGCTAGAAACATATAACCTATTAGATGGATACATGGGAAAAGAGCTATTTTGCTTTGAACATTATAGGATGGGATGAAACACTCGTAATGTATGTATTTGATTTAAAATGACATATACTTATACATATTACTTAGCTACTCAATGCATTTGTTTAACATAGTAGCCTTCTCAAGGTGACTATGTATACTACACCAAATAACACACAAGTAGAATAATTTATACTTATTTTATACATCATTTTAAAAATTAAATATATGTGTTAAACACTAAAACAAGAAAACTATGCAATTTTTTATGAATAATTATATTGACCTAAATTATAATGTATCGATATTGAGTTTTTTAAAATCTGAAATTCTAAAATATGACGCATTGATATCATAATATGTTGTTTAAAAAAATATACAATGAAAAAAAGAAATAAAGAAAATGACAGTTTTTATGGACAAATATGTGTTAAATTTATGGAAAAAAAACCAAATTGTGAAAATAACTTAGAGCTAATTTTGCTAGAAACATATAACCTATTAGATGGATACATGGGAAAAGAGCAATGTTTGCTTTGAACATTATAGGATGGGATGAAACACCCCTAATGTATGTATTTGATTTAAAATGACATATACTTATACATATTACTTAGCTACTCAATGCATTTGTTTAACATAGTAGCCTTCTCAAGGTGACTATGTATACTACACCAAATCAACACAAGTAGAATAATTTAACTTATTTTATACATCATTTTAAAAATTAAATATATGTGTTAAACACTAAACCAAGGAAATATGCAATTTTTTATGAATAATTATAACGACCTAAATTATAATGTATCGATATTGAGTTTTTTAAAATCTGAAATTCTAAAATATGAGGCATTGATATCATAATATGTTGTTTAAAAAAATATAAAATGAAAAAAAGAAATAAAGAAAATGGCAGTTTTTATGGACAAATATATGTTAAATTTATGGAAAAAAAAACAAATTGTGAAAATAACTTAGAGCTAATTTTGCTAGAAACATATAACCTATTAGATGGATACATGGGAAAAGAGCTATTTTGCTTTGAACATTATAGGATGGGATGAAACACTCGTAATGTATGTATTTGATTTAAAATGACATATACTTATACATATTACTTAGCTACTCAATGCATTTGTTTAACATAGTAGCCTTCTCAAGGTGACTATGTATACTACACCAAATAACACACAAGTAGAATAATTTATACTTATTTTATACATCATTTTCAAAATTAAATATATGTGTTAAACACTAAAACAAGAAAACTATGCAATTTTTTATGAATAATTATATTGACCTAAATTATAATGTATCGATATTGAGTTTTTTAAAATCTGAAATTCTAAAATATGACGCATTGATATCATAATATGTTGTTTAAAAAAATATACAATGAAAAAAAGAAATAAAGAAAATGACAGTTTTTATGGACAAATATGTGTTAAATTTATGGAAAAAAAACCAAATTGTGAAAATAACTTAGAGCTAATTTTGCTAGAAACATATAACCTATTAGATGGATACATGGGAAAAGAGCAATGTTTGCTTTGAACATTATAGGATGGGATGAAACACCCCTAATGTATGTATTTGATTTAAAATGACATATACTTATACATATTACTTAGCTACTCAATGCATTTGTTTAACATAGTAGCCTTCTCAAGATGACTATGTATACAACACCAAATCAACACAAGTAGAATAATTTAAATTTATTTTATACATCATTTTAAAAATTAAATATATGTCTTAAACACTAAAACAAGGAAATATGCAATTTTTTATGAATAATTATAACGACCTAAATTATAATGTATTGATATTGAGTTTTTTAAAATCTGAAATTCTAAAATATGAGGCATTGATATCATAATATGTTGTTTAAAAAAATATACAATGAAAAAAAGAAATAAAGAAAATGGCAGTTTTGATGGACAAATATGTGTTAAATTTATGGAAAAAAAAACACAAATTGTGAAAATAACTTAGAGCTAATTTTGCTAGAAACATATAACCTATTAGATGGATACATGGGAAAAGAGCTATTTTGCTTTGAACATTATAGGATGGGATGAAACACTCGTAATGTATGTATTTGATTTAAAATGACATATACTTATACATATTACTTAGCTACTCAATGCATTTGTTTAACATAGTAGCCTTCTCAAGGTGACTATGTATACTACACCAAATAACACACAAGTAGAATAATTTATACTTATTTTATACATCATTTTCAAAATTAAATATATGTGTTAAACACTAAAACAAGAAAACTATGCAATTTTTTATGAATAATTATATTGACCTAAATTATAATGTATCGATATTGAGTTTTTTAAAATCTGAAATTCTAAAATATGACGCATTGATATCATAATATGTTGTTTAAAAAAATATACAATGAAAAAAAGAAATAAAGAAAATGACAGTTTTTATGGACAAATATGTGTTAAATTTATGGAAAAAAAAAACAAATTGTGAAAATAACTTAGAGCTAATTTTGCTAGAAACATATAACCTATTAGATGGATACATGGGAAAAGAGCTATTTTGCTTTGAACATTATAGGATGGGATGAAACACTCGTAATGTATGTATTTGATTTAAAATGACATATACTTATACATATTACTTAGCTACTCAATGCATTTGTTTAACATAGTAGCCTTCTCAAGGTGACTATGTATACTACACCAAATAACACACAAGTAGAATAATTTATACTTATTTTATACATCATTTTCAAAATTAAATATATGTGTTAAACACTAAAACAAGAAAACTATGCAATTTTTTATGAATAATTATATTGACCTAAATTATAATGTATCGATATTGAGTTTTTTAAAATCTGAAATTCTAAAATATGAGGCATTGATATCATAATATGTTGTTTAAAAAAATATAAAATGAAAAAAAGAAATAAAGAAAATGGCAGTTTTTATGGACAAATATATGTTAAATTTATGGAAAAAAAAACAAATTGTGAAAATAACTTAGAGCTAATTTTGCTAGAAACATATAACCTATTAGATGGATACATGGGAAAAGAGCTATTTTGCTTTGAACATTATAGGATGGGATGAAACACTCGTAATGTATGTATTTGATTTAAAATGACATATACTTATACATATTACTTAGCTACTCAATGCATTTGTTTAACATAGTAGCCTTCTCAAGGTGACTATGTATACTACACCAAATAACACACAAGTAGAATAATTTATACTTATTTTATACATCATTTTCAAAATTAAATATATGTGTTAAACACTAAAACAAGAAACTATGCAATTTTTTATGAATAATTATATTGACCTAAATTATAATGTATCGATATTGAGTTTTTTAAAATCTGAAATTCTAAAATATGACGCATTGATATCATAATATGTTGTTTAAAAAAATATACAATGAAAAAAAGAAATAAAGAAAATGCAGTTTTTATGGACAAATATGTGTTAAATTTATGGAAAAAAAACCAAATTGTGAAAATAACTTAGAGCTAATTTTGCTAGAAACATATAACCTATTAGATGGATACATGGGAAAAGAGCTATTTTGCTTTGAACATTATAGGATGGGATGAAACACTCGTAATGTATGTATTTGATTTAAAATGACATATACTTATACATATTACTTAGCTACTCAATGCATTTGTTTAACATAGTAGCCTTCTCAAGGTGACTATGTATACTACACCAAATAACACAAGTAGAATAATTTATACTTATTTTATACATCATTTTCAAAATTAAATATATGTGTTAAACACTAAAACAAGAAAACTATGCAATTTTTTATGAATAATTATATTGACCTAAATTATAATGTATCGATATTGAGTTTTTTAAAAACTGAAATTCTAAAATATGACGCATTGATATCATAATATGTTGTTTAAAAAAATATACAATGAAAAAAAGAAATAAAGAAAATGACAGTTTTTATGGACAAATATGTGTTAAATTTATGGAAAAAAAACCAAATTGTGAAAATAACTTAGAGCTATTTTTGCTAGAAACATATAACCTATTAGATGGATACATGGGAAAAGAGCAATGTTTGCTTTGAACATTATAGGATGGGATGAAACACCCCTAATGTATGTATTTGATTTAAAATGACATATACTTATACATATTACTTAGCTACTCAATGCATTTGTTTAACATAGTAGCCTTCTCAAGATGACTATGTATACAACACCAAATCAACACAAGTAGAATAATTTAAATTTATTTTATACATCATTTTAAAAATTAAATATATGTGTTAAACACTAAAACAAGGAAATATGCAATTTTTTTATGAATAATTATAACGACCTAAATTATAATGTATGATATTGAGTTTTTTAAAATCTGAAATTCTAAAATATGAGGCATTGATATCATAATATGTTGTTTAAAAAAATATACAATGAAAAAAAGAAATAAAGAAAATGGCAGTTTTTATGGACAAATATGTGTTAAATTTATGGAAAAAAAAAACAAATTGTGAAAATAACTTAGAGCTAATTTTGCTAGAAACATATAACCTATTAGATGGATACATGGGAAAAGAGCTATTTTGCTTTGAACATTATAGGATGGGATGAAACACTCGTAATGTATGTATTTGATTTAAAATGACATATACTTATACATATTACTTAGCTACTCAATGCATTTGTTTAACATAGTAGCCTTCTCAAGGTGACTATGTATACTACACCAAATAACACACAAGTAGAATAATTTATACTTATTTTATACATCATTTTCAAAATTAAATATATGTGTTAAACACTAAAACAAGAAAACTATGCAATTTTTTATGAATAATTATATTGACCTAAATTATAATGTATCGATATTGAGTTTTTTAAAATCTGAAATTCAAAATATGACGCATTGATATCATAATATGTTGTTTAAAAAAATATACAATGAAAAAAAGAAATAAAGAAAATGGCAGTTTTTATGGACAAATATGTGTTAAATTTATGGAAAAAAAAACAAATTGTGAAAATAACTTAGAGCTAATTTTGCTAGAAACATATAACCTATTAGATGGATACATGGGAAAAGAGCTATTTTGCTTTGAACATTATAGGATGGGATGAAACACTCGTAATGTATGTATTTGATTTAAAATGACATATACTTATACATATTACTTAGCTACTCAATGCATTTGTTTAACATAGTAGCCTTCTCAAGGTGACTATGTATACTACACCAAATAACACAAGTAGAATAATTTATACTTATTTTATACATCATTTTCAAAATTAAATATATGTGTTAAACACTAAAACAAGAAAACTATGCAATTTTTTATGAATAATTATATTGACCTAAATTATAATGTATCGATATTGAGTTTTTTAAAATCTGAAATTCTAAAATATGACGCATTGATATCATAATATGTTGTTTAAAAAAATATACAATGAAAAAAAGAAATAAAGAAAATGGCAGTTTTTATGGACAAATATGTGTTAAATTTATGGAAAAAAAAACAAATTGTGAAAATAACTTAGAGCTA
The DNA here is from genome assembly GCF_024323335.1 of Lathyrus oleraceus. Taxonomy (NCBI): domain Eukaryota; kingdom Viridiplantae; phylum Streptophyta; class Magnoliopsida; order Fabales; family Fabaceae; genus Lathyrus; species Lathyrus oleraceus. The sequence goes on from NW_026112491.1 coordinate 116,164, forward strand.
ATTTTGCTAGAAACATATAACCTATTAGATGGATACATGGGAAAAGAGCTATTTGCTTTGAACATTATAGGATGGGATGAAACACTCGTAATGTATGTATTTGATTTAAAATGACATATACTTATACATATTACTTAGCTACTCAATGCATTTGTTTAACATAGTAGCCTTCTCAAGGTGACTATGTATACTACACCAAATAACACAAGTAGAATAATTTATACTTATTTTATACATCATTTTCAAAATTAAATATATGTGTTAAACACTAAAACAAGAAACTATGCAATTTTTTATGAATAATCATATTGACCTAAATTATAATGTATTGATATTGAGTTTTTTAAAATCTGAAATTCTAAAATATGAGGCATTGATATCATAATATGTTGTTTAAAAAAATATAAAATGAAAAAAAGAAATAAAGAAAATGGCAGTTTTTATGGACAAATATATGTTAAATTTATGGAAAAAAAAACAAATTGTGAAAATAACTTAGAGCTAATTTTGCTAGAAACATCTAACCTATTAGATGGATACATGGGAAAAGAGCTATTTTGCTTTGAACATTATAGGATGGGATGAAACACTCGTAATGTATGTATTTGATTTAAAATGACATATACTTATACATATTACTTAGCTACTCAATGCATTTGTTTAACATAGTAGCCTTCTCAAGGTGACTATGTATACTACACCAAATCACACACAAGTAGAATAATTTATACTTATTTTATACATCATTTTCAAAATTAAATATATGTGTTAAACACTAAAACAAGAAAACTATGCAATTTTTATGAATAATTATATTGACCTAAATTATAATGTATCATATTGAGTTTTTAAAATCTGAAATTCTAAAATATGACGCATTGATATCATAATATGTTGTTAAAAAAATATACAATGAAAAAAAAGAAATAAAGAAAATGCAGTTTTTATGGACAAATATGTGTTAAATTTATGGAAAAAAAACCAAATTGTGAAAATAACTTAGAGCTAATTTTGCTAGAAACATATAACCTATTAGATGGATACATGGGAAAAGAGCTATGTTTGCTTTGAACATTATAGGATGGGATGAAACACCCCTAATGTATGTATTTGATTTAAAATGACATATACTTATACATATTACTTAGCTACTCATGCATTGTTTAACATAGTAGCCTTCTCAAGGGACTATGTATACTACACCAAATCAACACAAGTAGAATATTTTAAACTTATTTTATACATCTTTAAAAATTAAATATATGTCTTAAACACTAAACAACAAAAAAAAATATGCAATTTTTTTATGAATAATTATAATGACCTAAATTATAATGTATCGATATTGAGTTTTTTAAATCTGAAATTCTAAAATATGAGGCATTGATATCATAATATGTTGTTTAAAAAAATATACAATGAAAAAAAGAAATAAAGAAAATGGCAGTTTTATGGACAAATATGTGTTAAATTTATGGAAAAAAAAACCAAATTGTGAAAATAACTTAGAGCTAATTTTGCTAGAAACATATAACCTATTAGATGGATACATGGGAAAAGAGCTATTTTGCTTGAACATTATAGGATGGGATGAAACACTCGTAATGTATGTATTTGATTTAAAATGACATATACTTATACATATTACTTAGCTACTCAATGCATTTGTTTAACATAGTAGCCTTCTCAAGGTGACTATGTATACTACACAAATCAACACAAGTAGAATAATTTATACTTATTTATACATCATTTTCAAAATTAAATATATGTGTTAAACACTAAAAACAAGGAAACTATGCAATTTTTATGAATAATTATAATGACCTAAATTATAATGTATCGATATTGAGTTTTTTAAAATCTGAAATTCTAAAATATGACGCATTGATATCATAATATGTTGTTTAAAAAAATTACAATGAAAAAAAGAAATAAAGAAAATGACAGTTTTATGGACAATATGTGTTAATTATGGAAAAAAAAACAAATTGTGAAAATAACTTAGAGCTAATTTTGCTAGAAACATATAACCTATTAGATGGATACATGGGAAAAGAGAATTTGCTTTGAACATTATAGGATGGGATGAAACACCCATAATGTATGTATTTGATTTAAAATGACATATACTTATACATATTACTTAGCTACTCAATGCATTTGTTTAACATAGTAGCCTTCTCAAGGTGACTATGTATACTACACCAAATCAACACAAGTAGAATAATTTAAATTATTTTATACATCATTTTAAAAATTAAATATATGTGTTAAACACTAAAACAAGGAAATATGCAATTTTTTT